>NW_007261471.1:76311-77847 GCF_000164805.1 Carlito syrichta
CTGGGGGCTCTTCATTGTTTGCATTCTGAAGTCAGTTTTCTCAGTGTCTGCCTTCCTGGGTGTCTGGGAAAGACCCATACTCCTCTTTTGGTTTTTCTTCATTTTTGTAGATTTTGCTCTCTCTCCCCCTTCCCTCCCCTTCTTTAATTCTGTTTTTGGAGGAAGGTGGGGTTGCTTTTATTTCTCTTCTGCTATATCCTGTTTTTCCTTATGAGGGTCTTCTGGCTTTGTTCACTTTTGAGGTTGGAGTGTAGGCTGCAATCTGTACTTTTTGCAGTTTTAAGGTTTAATTGAATGGGAAGCTTTGGTTCACAGTGTATATGCTGATTCTGGCATCCACAAACAGGTGTATGAGCTCACTGGAACCTATTTCCCTCTGCCTTACAATCTGTCCATTTAGCAGTATGTAGTCTTGGTTCCTAGATTAAAATGGGGGTATAAAAAAGGAAAATAATTGAGGAAGAGGGAGTCAATAGGAAGTTAAGAGAGAGAAGAGCGAGAGGGAAAACAGACATACATACCAACTATCAGGTGAGAAAGAGACACAAGGCCGGAGAGAAGTGGAGGAAGACATGTAAGAAAGATTCCCTAAAGAATACTGATAGCTACACAGAAACAGACCAATATAAACATGAAACAGTGTAGGTCAGAAGGCAAACAATGATCGTGATAAAATAGACAGTCACAAAGATAAAATCAGAAGTCGCAATAAGAGATCAGACTAAAATCACTTCAGCTCTGATCTCGGCCTCTCCCCTTTGTTTTTCCATTGCAGGCAGCTAGGTTTACTCACAGCTTGGGTTTGGCTGCCTAGGAGTTGCTTTTATCTGATTCGGCTTAGGGGTGGGGCTTTGTCTCCTGTTTAGCAACATTACCTTAGGAACCAAGATGGAGTTTGTTGATAGGTGGGCAGGGCAATGGAAATCTCTGCCTGGAGAAAGGCGGAGGCAGGTTCTCTTTCGTATATCCCTTTCTCTCCACTTGTCTGGGTCCCCAAGCTTGGGGTCACAGGCTGAGTGCCTCAGACAGGGTGGGCCCGGGGCTCCAGAGCTCCAAAGCTCCTACAGGCAGGCGGTGAGTGGCGAGAGTGGCTCTGGGCCCCCCACAGGGTACTTCAACCAGGAATGGGACTGGTGTCTCTGAGGGGTGGGTGTCCAGAGCCTCCCTGAGTGATCAGCGGCTTGGTGACAATGAGAGACGATGTAGTCAGGGAGCTTGCTGAGACGTGAGACTCCCACGCATGCAGTGGAACAGCAGGAGCAGGGGGCCGCAGTATCGGGCCCTGCATGGGACCAAGGGACCCCAGGCCTCAGACCAGTGCTTGCTGGTGGTGGGCTTGATCACCAGCAGATGGTGTTATCCCTCGTTCCAGATGGTCTTTATCTCAGCTGCTCGCCTGCCCCTCAGGCACTGATGGTGTGATGTGGAATGCCTGCCTTGGTGGCAGTGGTGGTGGCGGCGGCAGCAATGGTGGCAGCGGTGGCGGCTGGGCCACTGGCACAGGCAGTGCGATGTGTAATGGCCGCCTCTGTGCGG
>NW_007261471.1:78416-87399 GCF_000164805.1 Carlito syrichta
TTCGGAGGAGGAGGTGGAGGGCAGGGTCTCAGCCGCCTGGGGGTGGGCAGCGGTGCCTCTGCCGCCTCGGTGGGGGCGGTGGCACCTCCGCCGCCTTGGAGGGGGTGCAGCGGCGCTTCTGCTGCCTCGGAGTGGGGGGCAGTGGTATCTCCACCACCTCAGAGGAGGCCGTGCAGCTCCGCTGCCTCGGAGGAGGCTGCGGCTCGCCCCAGGCACCGGCGGTGTGATGTGGAATGGCTGCTGGTCAAAACGGCAGTAGCAGCCACCACAGTAGCTGCCCAGACCTTGGTGATGCCTCAGCAAAGTCTACCTTCGAGCTCTGTGTGAAGAGCAGGCTGCAGACGATGGGATCCACAAACTCGGGGTGAGAATCAGAGTCTTTTTGCATTCTCCTTGGTGGAGAGTTTCACAGGCTGTGCTGCCCCGTCGCCATCTTGCCGAGATCCTTTCATATGACTTTAAAGAGACACTTTTAGGTCTAATCTGCATAGTCCAGTGATGGTGTCTCCGTGAAGAACTGTATGAATTATAGGGGCTGGACCACGCCACCTCAGGAGGCAACTAGGATGGACGTTCAGTACGCCACCAATAGTTGGCCAAACAAAGCCACGACTCCAACATCATATTCCCCACATCCCACATCCGGCCACTCATAGACTGGAAGCTGAGACTGAACAGCATATTGCTTCACTGGCAGTCCTTTTGGTGACGGGGAAGGCACTGTGACCACTTTCAGTTTTTCAGTGAAGTCTTCCTCTTTGTTTTCCCTGGTGGTGAGCAGCGTGCGCAGCGCCTCGCGGATGAACCGGTTGGTGCCAAAGAAGAGTACTGGCCAGGGCAGCTTCTTGCAACGTCGGGCGTCCCCGCAGCCCTCCCCATCCGGGAGCCTGCCAGCACTGACAGTACCCACCACGGGCGACTCAGCCCCCAGCCCCGACCCCAGCACCCGGAGCCAGGAGCAGTGCTGCACCAATACCGATTTTTATTGTTTAAAGGTATTAAATGTTACATATAAAATGGCATATTGCTTTAAATGTCCCAGTATTGCCCCCTCCCTTCCTTCCTCTTTATAGATAAACACTTTTCTAATATTGATGAGTTTGAACATCTTTTCACATATGCTCAATTGACACTTAGAGTTTACCTTCTCTGAATTCCTTTTTAATTTTTTGTTGATTTTCCTCTTGTCTTTCTTGTCTGTTACTTATTAATTTGTAGAATATTATAAATGTTTTGTGGATACTAATCCTCTGTTGATCAGGAGGATTTCATATGTAAGTTTTCTCTTCATGATATGTCTTCTTCTTGTATTGAAGTTTTCAAATGCGCACTATGATACATATTACTATTCTTGTATAATAGTAATTGTTTTTTTGAATTGGAGTTTCACTTTATTGCCCAGACTGGAGTGCAGTGGCACACTCCCGGCCACTGCAGCCTGACTTGCTGGGCTCTGGTGATCCTTCTGCCACAGGCTTGGTGGCTGAGCCTGTAATCCTAGTACTTTGGGAGGCCGAAGTGAGTGGATTGCTTTATCCCACGTGTTTGGGGCCATCCTGGGCAACTTGGCAAGACTTCATCTCTACAATAAATAAAAAATTATCTCATGTGGTAATGTGCACCTTTAGTTCCGGCTACTTGGAAGACGGAGGCAGAAGGATTGCCTGAGCCCAGCAGGTCAGTGCTGGGGTGACTGTGAGTGTGTGTGCCACTGCACTCCAGTCTGGGTGACAGAGTGAGACTCCAACTCCAAAAAGAAAAAAAACAAATGTTTGATGAAGGCATGTGAGACTCTTCCAAACTGGATTTTAAACTATGACATCTTTCTGGAGTCCCTGATTCTTTTACCTGATGGAGAAAAAAACATAATGCTGGAGTTTGGCTTATAAACTCTGTTAGATATGCTCTAGTTTAAAAACTTTGTGCTCAATCATTCTGCCCATCAAAAGAGAACTGGATTAAAAAAATGTGGTACATATACACGATGGAATACTGTGCAGCCATAAAAAAGAAAAAAATCATGAATTTCGCAGCAACCTGGATGGAACTAGAGTCTATAATACTGAGTGACATCTCACAGAAACAAAGATCCGAGTATCACATGTTCTCACTCATATAATGGACCTTGAACATCCAATGTAATACTATAAGAAAATGACTGACAGTACTGGGAAACTATAGCGGGGGGAGGGAGATGGGATTAACAGTAGCAAATATCTGTCTGGGGACGGGAAAACACCTCTTATCAACAGGGTGCCTGAATGAAACGTGATTGTACACCTAACCCTTAACTGTACCCCACAACATCATAATAAAAAATATTGATAAAAACCAAAACAAAACAAAACAAAACTTTGTTCTCTGGGATTTCTAGGGATTAAATTGCCCATTACTAGTACTCTCTCTATGATTGACTTTCTAATGACTTCTCTGTCTATTCTTTACTTTCTATCTTCCTTTCATAGGACTCTTTCAAGTCTTGTACAGTTTTCAAAATAAATGTCTTTATTTTACCTGAAGGATAAGATTAAATTTTTTAATTGTACTATGTAAGTTATTCATACATAACTTCATAATCAACCTTGCCAGACTTTACTAGAGTGTGTTTCCTTCTCCTTACTGTCATGAACCAAACTGGTTTGCTAAATTTTAAATTTTCCATGAATTAACCATCATCTTTCACCTCCTTGCATTTATGCATCCTGTTCTATATGCCTAAAATGCTCTTCCTCCATTCTCTGCTTTCCTCAAAATCCATCTCAAATATGATGTGTGTTAAATACAACATTATTCATGATACTCATTAAAGAATGGTAAGGCAGATTATTCAAAGAAGACTGTTACAACAGTTATACAGGAATTCCACCACAATGGGATTTTATAATAAGAGAGAGAATTTGGCCCCAACTACAAATCCCACAAGGAAAAGTGGGACTTTATAGCCAAGGAACTAAGGGGGGAAGCAGGGGTCACTGGATGGAAATTACTAAGAAGTAATATCAGGGGCAAGAAGGATTCTGACTGAATGGATCTGATAGGATGCTTGCTAAAGGCAGACCAAGTGATCAGATGTTACCTGGGGAATTGTAGCATAAGGAAACCCTGGATATTGAGGATGGGGGATTCTAGCTAAACTGACTTAGTAGGATTCTTGCTAAAATTGGACAATGCAGAAACTAACATGGAAACTCAAAAGCTGAGGCCTAGTTGAAAAGGAGGCTCAGAAGAGTTTGAAAAATGTTTGTTCAAAGAGAGAAACTTTGTTATCCCCTGGTCTATAATTCACACCCAGTGGATAAATCAAACTGCCTAGGTAAAATGATTTAACCCTTTTTAATGTCCTTCTAATACATAAATAATAATACTAATAAACAAATTAAGCAATTTGTTTTTATAAGAAAACTTTGTAGGCAGTTCCCTTAAAGCAAACAAACATTTAAATAAGTAAAATGAATTATGCCACATCAAAACAAATCTAATAGAACTTAATAGCTTCTGGCAGGGTTCCAAAAATATATATTTACATGATTTTCATACTAACTAGCTTTCTTTTTTGATGGATAGATCTGTAGATTTTTTTTTGAGTTGGAGTCTCACTCTGTCACCAAGACTGGAGTGCAGTGGCTGCTCCTGTCCCCCACAGCCTTGACCTGCTGGGCTCCGGCGATCCTTCTGCTCAGCCTTCCATGTAGCTGGAACTACAGAAATGTGCTACCACGCCCGGCTAATTTTATTTATTTATTTATTGTAGAGATGAGGTCTCACCAAGTTGCCCAGGTGGGTCTTGAACCTGCGGGCTCAGGCAATTCACTCACCTCAGCCTCCCAAAGCATGGGATTACAGGCTGAGCTACTGAGTCCAGCGATATGTAGATTTTATATGAAATTTTGTCAATGTAGAGACCGCTTGGAGCTAAGCTTTAAATTTTAGGAAAAAACTTTTCTATAAATATTGTTGTCATTTGAAATTCTAAAGGAAGCACCCATTGGAGCTGAATTATGGAGACTAATAGTCTTTCTGAAGCTATCTAGGAATTTGTCAAATGATTAAAACTTATTTCCCCTCGGTTGACTGTAGCTCCATGTTCCTAAGAGCTCAAGTTAAAATATTTTTGTCTTATGTCACACATTTGACTTATCTTCAAATTATAATGATTTTTATTCAAAATTAAATACTTTAATTTCAAAATGCATTCAGAACCTGACCACTTTTCAGCAGCTTCATGCTTTCACTCTAGTCCACAACCACTATCATTGTTCACTTGGATTACTAACTATATAACTTCCAAAAAGAGCTCAATGTTTTCACCCTACCTTTTGTTTAACCTCAACAGAGCAACTAGATTGATCCTTTGCAAAAAAGTAAATCAGACTATGTCACTCTTCTGCATATAATTTTTTTTTGAGTGATAGTCTCACTCTGTTGCCAAGGTTGAACTGTAGGGGTATGCTCACAGACACCGCAGCCTCGACTTACTGGGCTCAGGTGAGCTCATGGCCACTGCAGCCTTGATCTGCTGGGCTCAGGTGAACTCAGGGCCACCGCAGCACCAACCTGCTGGGTGCAGGTAATCCTTCTGCCTCAGCCTTCCAAGTAGTTGAAACTACAGGCACATGCCACCACATCGATCTAATTTTCTGATTTATTGTAGAGATGAGGTCTTGTCAAATTGTCTGAGCTGGTCTCGAACCCGTAGACTCAGGAAATTCTCTCAGCCCAGGCTCCCAAAGTGCTGGGATTATAGGTGTGAGCCCCTGCGCCCAACCTACAATGTTCTAAAGGCCTTTCATTTAAGTCAGATACAATGTCCTGAAAAATCTCATATGATCTAGCCCATGTTATACTTTCCATTCCACTTTAATTATCTCCTCTTTGCACATGTCACCAGAGATTATGCACAGGGAAGTTGTGTTAACAATGCTGTACTCCTGCTGTTTATGGCAGAGAAAAAACATGACGGTACTTAGTAGGCACTCAAAAAGTCACTAGTCAAATGAATTGAATAAATGAATAAACAATGATTTTTCTCAACACAAGTAAGAATATATAGACATATTTGGCCTATAATAAGCAAGATTGAACAGAGTACCCTATTTGGTGGTAGACTCTCAGTGCTTGCTTAATGCCTCTTGCAGTTACTCTGGGTAATATGACAAGGGTCTGGACAACGAAGTATGGGAAAAATAAATGAAAACCACTTCTAGTTCCATCCTATAAAAACATTTTGTAACCTGCAATGTAGTAACCTGGAAGGATACATACTCCAGGTGGCATAGCTGCCAAATGGAAAGAGGCTGCCTAGACAACTTCAGACTTTGGATGTTGAAGAAATAATCCTTTATTGCATTAACTCACTGAGATTTGGAGATTTATTTGTTACTATAACATAATCTAGATTATCTTGACTATTAGAACTTCAGATCCATTTCCAAATTTCCACCTCAACTATTTCAAATATATGAAAGTTCATGTGACTATCCCATTTATGACTCTTGGGTGGTTACCCAGTCACATGTGGGATTATGTCCAAACCCTTTGCTATTATCCAAAGTCCTCCCAAGGCATACACCCTGACTATCACCTTTTTACTTTGACATCGTCACCACCTCGCATTCTGATTCAGTACACTAAACTCCGTCATGACTTTACTTGCATTTTTTCTCTTTACCTTCCTGAATTGTGCTTCACTTCTCCAACTCCCCCTACTCATGGCTAACTCCTGCTCAGTTGACCTTTTCTTCAGAAATCCTTTATAACCTCTTCTAACTGGATTAGGAGTTTCTCTTCCCTACTTTTTCATAATACCTGGACATGTAGTCACCAGGGCACTATCACACTGAATTTTAGGCATATAATATGATATTGATTTGACCTGTCTTCCCCACTAGACTGTGAGTTTCTTTTTTGTATAGTTCATGCCTAGTGGTGCACCTGACTCAGAGAAGGGTTAATAAAAAGTAATTATCTAATAAAAATACAATCTTATACAATAACATCACCTTAATTATTGATTTACAGTCTTCTTAAATGACTCTACTTAAAAATGTATGGTCAAGCACATGGTCTCTGATATCAAAATTCCTAAGCTCAAATTTTGACTCTACTGCTTAGTTTCATGGCCCTTGATAAACTATTTAGCTTCTTCATGTCTTAGTGTCTTCATCAGGGCATAGTTTTGATATCCATGCTACTTCTGTTTTATCTAAGCTCTCTCTAGATGATATAATGCCTAAAACCAAAAAAGTAACTATTTCAGGACTGTTATACAGTACAATTCAGATTAGTTAAATGTGGAAACATACTTTCTTTATCCAGAAGGGTTTTGAAGAACCATATACAAATAAAATGCTTGAAATAAAAAAGGAAAATTTATTTGACAGAAAAGTCAAAACAGTTGCAGTTAGAGGACCAAGACAGGAGCGTATTCTTCAGAGGCTGGCTGTACACTCAATAGGTGGTATTTATGTTGGTGGAATTGCTGGGATCTATGTTTATATTGTAATTTAGCATAACTAGGAACTCCAGTGTGTCAATGTAAACAAAGATCATTGGTCTCTTGTATAGTGATACACAAGAGATCAATTCATAAATTAGGATAGATATTTATTCAGCATATATATATAGATAGATAGATATTTATTCAGCATATATATATATTCAGCACCATTATATGCCAAACACTGCTGTAGGTTCTAATGACACCTCAAGGAAAAAATGATAGTTTCTTTAAAATATAAATAAATAAACAAACATTTCAAACAGATTAAAAAATGTTTCAGCTTATCCTTTCCTTATCAGGGTGTGAATATAAAAAGAAAATCATTTTCTGAAGGTTGCTTTGGAAACATTGAACAATATTAGGATAAATTAGTTGAATAATATTAACAATGATTGAACAATGATTGATTCATCAGCTTGAACACATCTATTTTACAGATGAGAGTTTCTCCTCAAATGAGTTCCTAAAGTGAATGTCACAGCAAAAACTCAATTCTATGAAAACCACTCAGTAAAATAGCTTTTTCTGCTGACCAGTAGAAACCTGTATGAAATGATTGCTACTGTCCCCACCCATATTCACCCTGCCCTGGAAACTTGTTAACACAGAGATAATCCACAAGAAGATATTAAATAAATAAATGAACAAATTTTTTTTGCCTAAAGATGTTGTTATATTAACGTTAAATATAGTCAGGTGCAGTGGCTCATGACTGTAATCCCAGCACTTTGGGAGGCAGAAGTAAGAGGATTGCCTGAGTCCAGGGATTCAAGACTAACCCAGGCAACATGCGAGACCTCATCTTTACAATCAATTAAAAAATTAGCCAAGTGTGGTGATGCATGTCTGTGGTTCCAGCTACTTGGAAGGCTCAGCTAGAAGGATAGTCTAAACCCAGCAGGTCAGGGCTGCTGTGGCCATGAGTGTGCCACTGCACTCTAGTCTGAGTGACAGAGTGAGACTCCAACTCAAAAAAAAAAAAGGAAAACCCTTTAAATGTTTCGGTAAATTTTAAGTAGTTTATTGAATGACTGCCTAAGTAAGTTGTAATTGACTAAGATATGTCTTACCTGAAATACACCTGAACTTTTATTTTTGAAACACATCTAGGTACAATTTTCAAAAATATAACTTTCAATTTGATTAGAAGGTTTGTAGCTAAAAATAAATAAATAAGAACAGACTAATATCCTTGACATTCATGTGATAAGTTCTTTTGAAAATCATTTCCCTAAATGACTGTGTTTTATTCTAAGGCAGCTTGACTGACATATGAATATAGAGAAAAATTTGTGACCTAAGAATAAAAGACACATATAAAATTATCAAGAACATATTTACATCTTTATTAACTTTTGGATATACACACATATGAAAATTTACATATATACATGCTCAGTCTCTTTGTTTCCCTCCCAAGTTTAATTCCGCCACCTCTCACTTCAGAGGTTATCTCTATTATGATTTTAATGTTAGCATTGTGGTTCACTTATATGTACATTTATTGTGTATGTCATATGACCCATTTGGGATAAAGTCTTTTTGTTTTAATTGAATATTATTTATCTGTTTTTTTTAATTTAAATGCCACTTCTACATTAAAATTCTTTCTCATTCTTTATTCAGTTTCAGAATAATATTACCTAATAACAAAACAAATTTGTGAAACAGCTAGGGATTTCCATGAACATTTTTAGGGGATTCTGTTTTTAAAACTGTAGCACTAAAGACCAAAACTCAGGAGCCTATTGCTCAATACTGATATCACCAGAACTTTAGCCATGAAAATAGAATATTCTTTTTGACATATAGAATTGTCTTTGTGATATATTTTCAAGACTCCAGAGGAAACATGCTGAATTGAAAGGATATACTTTCATTTCATTGCCATAAACCCTTATTCAGTTGCCTACTAAAACACATACCTAATCATGACACATATTTAAAGTCATGAGATATTTACAACGCAATGCATAAGAGACATGATGTATAGTATATTCATTCTACAGCTCAGTAAGTTCTTGATTCAAAGACTCAAACTGATGCTCTCAAGTTATGGTATCAGTACAAAATTTCTTTTTTTAATATTAATCAATATTTTTTATTATGATGTTGTGGGGTACAGTTAAGGATTAGGTATACAAATACGTTTCATTCAGGCACCCTGTTGATAAGAGGTGTTTCCCCATCCCCAGACAGATATTTGCTACCATTGATGCCATCTCCCCCAACCCGTAGTTTCCCACTACTGTCAGTCATTTTCTAATAGTATTACATTGGATGTTCAAGGTCCATTATATGAGTGAGAACATGTGATACTCAGATCTTTGTTTCTGCGAGAGGTCACTCAGTATTATAGACTGTAGTTCCATCCAGGTTGCGGCGAAATTCATAATTTTGTTCTTTTTTATGGCTGTGTAGTATTCCATCATGTATATGTACCACATTTTAAAAATCCAGTCCTCTTTTGATGGGCAGCATGGG
>NW_007261471.1:87514-88840 GCF_000164805.1 Carlito syrichta
GGAATCACCACACTGCTTTCCACAGAGGTTGCACTAGTTTACACTCCCACCAACAGTGTAGAAGTGTTCCCTTTTCTCCACACCCTCTCCAGCAGCTGTTATTTTTTGAGTTGTTGATAATTGCCATTATAACTAGAGTTAGGTGGTATCTCAGTGTGGTTTTGATTTTCATCTCCCTGATGATTAGTGAGGTTGAACATTTCTTCAAGTGTCTGTTGGTTGCTCAGATGTCTTCTTTTGTGAAGTGTCTGTTCATATCTTGTGCCCATTTTATAATGGGGTTGTTTGTTTTTTTCTTTTCAGCATGTTTGTGTTCCTTGTAGGTCAAAGATGTTAAGCCTTTGTCTGACCTGGTGTTGGCAAATACTTTTTCCCAGTCTGTAGGCTGTCTCCCTGTTCTCTTGATGGTTTCTTTGGCTTTGCAGAAGCTTGTCAGTTTAATAAGGTCCCACTTGTCTATCTTCTTTCTTATGCTCTTATGTTTTGGGTTTTGTTCAGGAATTGGAGGCCAGTTCCGATTTCCATGAGGGTATGTCCTTCATTTTGTAAGGTTTCTATGGTTTGAGGTTTTACATTTAGATCTCTGATCCATTTGGAGTTAACCTTTGTGCATGGGGATAGATAAGGGTCCTGTTTCAATCTTCTGCGTGTGGTCAGCCAGTTTTCCCAGCAAAATTTACTGAATAGGTTCTCCTCTTCCCAGCGGTAGGTGGGGGAGGCTTTGTTGAACATGAGTTGGTTGAGAAATTGAGGTTTTGCTTCTGGAATCTCAATTCTATTCCATTGATCTATATGCCTATTCCTATACCAATACCAAGCTGTTTTGATGATTGTAACTTTATAGTAAAGTTTGAAGTCTGATAATGTGATAACACCTGCTTTGTTTTTTTGCTGAGGATTGTTCTGGCTATTCTTGGACGTTTGTGTTTCCATATGAATTCCTGTATTGTTTTTTCTAGGTCTGAGAAGAATGTTGCTGGCAATTTGATGGGTATTGCATTGAATTTGTAGATTGCCTTAGGTAAGATGGACATCTTCACAATGCTGATTCTTCCAATCCATGAGCATGGGATATTTTTCAATTTGTTTGTGCTATCGTCATCTTTGATTTCTTTGATTTCAGTGTTTTGTAGTTTTCATTGTAAAGGTCTTTCATGTCTCTGGTTAGGACTATGCCGAGGTATTTCATTTTTTTGTGTGTGTGGCTATTGTGAATGGAACTGTGTTTTTTGGGGGGGGTTTCTGTTTGTTTATTATTGGTGTAAAGAAAAGCGATTGTCTTTTGCACATTTATTTTGTATCCTGAGACTTTGCCAAAGGCCTTTA
>NW_007261471.1:89547-90176 GCF_000164805.1 Carlito syrichta
CTATCTCAGTGTGGTTTTGATTTGCATCTCCCTGATGATTAGTGAGTTTGAACATTTTTTCATGTGTCTCTTGGCTGCTCGGATGTCTTCCTTTGTGAAGTGTCTGTTCATATCTCGTGCCCATTTTATATTGGGGCTGTTTGTTTTATTCTTTTCATCATGTTTGAGTTCCTTGTAGATCAAAATGTTAAGCCTTGTCTGACCTGGTGTTGGCAAATACTTTTTCCCAGTCTGTAGGCTGTCTCCCTGCTCTCTTGATGGTTTCTTTGGCTTTGCAAAACTTGTCAGTTTAATAAGGTCCCACTTGTCTATCTTCTGTCTTATGACCTGTGGGTTTCGGGTTTTGTTCAGGAATTGGAGGCCAGTTCTGATTTCCATGAGGGTATGTCCTTCATTTTCTAAGGTTCTTATGGTTTGAGGTTTTACATTTAGGTCTCTGATCCATTTGGAGTTAACCTTTGTGCATGGGGATGGATAGGGGTCCTGCTTCAATCTTCTGCATGTGGTCAGCCAATTTTCCCAGCACCATTTACTGAATAGGTTCTCCTCTCCCCAGTGGTAGGTGGTGGAGGCTTTGTCGAAAATGAGTTGCTTGAGAAATTGAGGTTTTGGTTCTGGAATCTCAATTC
>NW_007261471.1:90500-91821 GCF_000164805.1 Carlito syrichta
CACATTTATTTTGTATCCTGAGACTTTGCCAAAGGCCTTTCTCAGTGTAAGGAGGTTTTTGACAGATTCTCGGGTTTTCAAGGTACACAATCATATCATCTGCAAAGAAAGATAACTTGACTTCCTCTTTTCCTATTTGGATATCCCTGATTGCCTTCTCTTCTCTGGTTGCTCAAGCCAGGACTTCTCTGATTGCTCAAGCTAGGGTGAGAGTGGCCATCCTTATCTTGTTCCAGTTTTCAAGGGAAATGGTTCCAATTTTTGTCCATTTAGGAGTATGCTGTCTGTGGGTTTCTCGTAGATTGCTTTTGCTATTCTGAGGTTTGTTCCCCGTATACCTAGATGTTCAAGGGTTTTTTTCAAGAAGTGGTGCTGGATTTTATCAAAAGCATTTTCTGCATCTAATGATATAATCATGTGTTTATTGTTTTGACATCTGTTGATGTATTTAATTACATTTATGGTTTTACGAATGTTGAACCAGCCTTGAATTCCAGGAATGAAGCCTACTTGGTAATGATGGATGATTTTTGAGATGTACTGCTGAATCCGGTTTGTTAGGGTCTTGTTGAGAATTTTAGCATCTATGTTCATCAGAGATATTGACCTGTAGTTCTCTTTCTTTGTTGGATCTTTACCTGGCTAGGGTATCAATGTGATGTTGGCTTCGTAAAATGATTTGGGGAGAGTTCCATCTTTTTCAATCACCTGGAATAACTTCAGTAGGGCTGGTATCAGCTCCTCCTTAAATGTCTTGTCGAATTCTGCTGGAAAGCCATCTGGACCAGGGCTTTTTTTTGTAGGAAGTTTTCTTATTATGTAGTCGATTTCTTGATTGTTATTGGTTTATTTAGTGTCTCAATTTCTTCTTGTTACAACCTAGGTAGGTTGTGCGATGTCAGAAAGTCCTCCATTTCCTTAAGGTTTTCAAATTTCTTTCCATATAAGTGTACGTAGTAGTCTCTAATGATCTTTTGTATTTCTTCAGGGTCAGATGTGACTTCATCTTTTGTATTTCTGATTGTGCTTATTTGGTTTTTTTCTCATTTTTTCTTGGTCAGTCTAGCTAGGGGACCATCGATCTTGTTTATCCTTTTGAAGAACAAGCTTTTTGTTTCATTGATTTTTTTCTATTATCTTTTTGTCTTCTATGTCCTGGATTTGTGCTTTTATTTTGGTGTTCTGGATTCTTCTGCTGAAATTACGGTTTTTGTGGTCTTGCTTTTCCAGTTTCCTTAGGTGGCTTGTTAGGCTGTTAATTTGTGTTCCTTCCATTTTCTTCATGTGTGTTTGTAGGGATATAAATTCTCCTCTTACTCTA
>NW_007261471.1:91952-95814 GCF_000164805.1 Carlito syrichta
TTGGTGTTAATGTTTATTTTTTTTCCACTGTTGTCTGAGAATGTGCATGGTACAATTTCGGTCCTTTTAAGTTTGCTTATGCTTGATTTATGGCCAATTATGTGGTAGATCTTAGAATACGTTTCATGTGGTGATGAGTAGAATGTGTATTCTGTGTTCTTTGGATGGAGTGTTCTGTAGGTATCAATTAAGTCCATTTGGTCCAGAGTCAGATTGAGATTCCAGATCCCCTTGTTGAATTTTTTGTCCTGATGATCTTTCTAGGGTTGTGAGTGGGGTATTAAAGTCCCCAGTTATGATGGTGTTAGAGTCAATATCTTTCTTTAGTTTTCCTAGAAGTTGCTTTATGAAAGTTGGTGCACCTATGTTGGGTGCATATATGTTTAGGATAGATATTTCTTGTTGATGGAGTGAATATTTTATCATTATGTAGTGGCCCTCTGTATCTTTTTAAATTTTGATAGCTTAAATGGTATTTTGTCTGAAATTAGGATCACAACTTCTCCTTTCTTTTGTGTTCCATTCGCCTTAAAATTTGTTTCCCATCCTCTTCCTTTGAGTCTGTGTATGTTCTTTCTAGTGAGATGGGTCTCTTGATGGCAGTATATTGTTGTCTGGTGATATTTTATCTATTTTGCCATTCTATGTCTTTTCAGTGGTGCGTTTTGTCCCTTCACATTCAGGCTAATTATTGAAATGTGGGAGTTCATCCCTATCATAGAGTTCTTATAGATTTGCTGTTTTTTCACTTTTTTTTTTTTTTTGTCTTTCTTTTGGTTTTGGGGTTGGTTCATGTATATTTTATCCTTTTTCCTGTACTCTTATGAAGAACGTTGTTCTTTTTTCCTTTTCTTCTGT
This sequence comes from Carlito syrichta, assembly GCF_000164805.1. Lineage (NCBI taxonomy): Eukaryota > Metazoa > Chordata > Mammalia > Primates > Tarsiidae > Carlito > Carlito syrichta. Next base: position 92,811 of record NW_007261471.1, read on the forward strand.
GTTTAGTACTTTCTTAAGAGTTTCATGTAGAGGTAGTTTGGTGGCAGCATACGTTCTTAGGGATTGGATATCTGGGAAAGATTTCAATTCTCCCTCACTGATGAAGCTTAGTTTGGCCTGGTAGGTTATTCTTGTTGAAACTGTTTATCTTTTCGGACTTTCAAGATAGGGCTCCAAGCTCTCCTAGCCTGCAGGATTTCTGTAGATAAATCTGCTGCTACTCTGATTGATCTTCCATGGTAGGTGATCTGGCCTTTTTCTCTTGTTGCCTTTAGGATTTTTTCTTTTATGCCTACTTATTTAGGTGAATTATTATGTGTCTAGAAATTGGTCTTCTCATTTGTTGTATTGCAGGGGTTCTCTGAATCTCTTGTATTTGAATTTTTGCATCACTGATTAGATAAAGGAAGTTTTCTTGAATGATCTCATGGAAAGTTTGTCCCAGTGTGGACTCTGTCTCTCTTTCTGCCTCAGGAATGCCAAGTACTCTTAGGCTTGGTCTCTTGAAGTAATTGCTGATCTCTTGAAGGCTTTTTGTTCCGTCTTTTTGAGCTTTTTTTCTTTGTTTTCAAGAGTTTGGTTATTTCTATACTTTGGCCCTCAAGCTCTGAAATTCTTTCTTCTTCTTGGGTAATTCTGCTTTCCATGCTTATCAGTTTATTATTTATTTCATTCACAGTATTCTTTATTACTGTTATCTCAGATGTCAGCTCCTTCCTAGTTTCTTCTTGTGTCTCCTCAATTCTTTTTAATCGCTCCATTAATGTCTTGATATCTTGGTTTATAGTTTGAGACCTTTCCTTCTGGGGCTCTTCATTGTTTGCATTCTGAAGTCAGTTTCCTCAGTGTCTGTCCTCCCAGGGGTCTGGGAGAGACCCATACTCTTCATTTTTCTTCATTTGTGTAGTTTTTTTCTCTCTCCTCCTTTCCCTCCTCTTCTTTAAATCTGTTTTTGAGGGAGGGTGGTGTTGCTTTTATTTCTCTTCTACAATATCCTGTTCTTCCTTTCGTGGGTCTTCTGGCTTTGTTCACTTTTGAGGTTGGAGTGTAGGCTGCAATCTATACTTTTTGCAGTTTTGAGGTTTAATTGAGAGAGAAGCTTTGGTTCAGAATGTATATGCTGATTCTAGCATCCACAAACAGGTGTATGAGCACACTGGAACCTATTTCCCTCTACCTTACAATCTGTCCATTCAGCAGTATTTAGTCTTCGTTCCTAGATTAAAATGGGGGTATAAAAGAGTAAAATAATGGAGGAAAGGGGGGTCAATAGGAAGTTAGAGAGATAGAAGAGCGAGTGTGAAAACAGACATACATACCAACTATCAGGTGAGAAAGAGACCCAAGGCTGGAAAGAAGTGAAAAAAGACATGTAAGAAAGATTCCATAAAGAATACTGATAGCTACACAGAGACAGACCAATATAATTATGAAGCAGTGTAAGTCAGAAGTCAAACAATGAATGTGATCAAAATAAACAGTCACAATGATAAAATCATAAGTCACAATAAGAAATCAGACTAAAATCACTTCAGCTCTGACCTCCAGCCTCTCTCCTTTGCTTTTCATTGCAGGCAGCTAGGTTCACTCACAGCTTGGGTTTGGCTGCCTGGGAGTTGCTTTTATCTGATTCAGCTTAAGGGTGGGGCTTTGTCTCCTGTTTAGTGACATTACCTTAGGAACCAAGGTGGAGTTTGTTGATAGGTGGGCAGGGCAATGGAAATCTCTGCCTGGAGAAAGGCAGAGACAGATTCTCTTTCGTAGATCCCTTTCTCTCTGCTTGTCTGGGTCCCCCAGCTTGGGGTCTCATGCTGAATGCCTCAGCCAGGGTGGGCTCAGTGCTCCAGAGCTCCAAATCTCCACTGGGCAGTCAGTGAGCAGCCAGGTGGTGAGCGGTGAGAGTGGCCCTGGGTCTCCCACGGGGTACTTCAGCCAGGAATGGTACCGGCGTCTCTGAGGGGTGGGCGTCCAGAGCCTCCCTGAGTGACTGGCGGCTTGGTGCTGGGTGCCAGGCGAGAGACCATGTAACCAGGGAGCTAGCTGAGACTCGAGATTCCCACACACGTGGTGGAACAGCAGCAGCAGGGGGCCAAAATATCTGGTCCTGCGTGGGACCAAAGGTCCCCAGGCCTTGGACCAGTGTGGCTGGTGATGGGCTGAGGATGGGGGAAGAAAAGTAAGAGTCTTTTTGGGAACTCATGTTCGGGGAATCTCACAAGTTCACCTATGCCACCACCATCTGGTACCCCCTCCCCAAAATTTCTTTTAAAAACAATTCACCTCCAGAATACGATTTTCTTTTATTTTTTAATAAATATTTTTTATTATGATATTGTGGGGTACAGTTAAGGGTTAGGTATACAAATATTCTTCATTCAGGTCCCCATATTTATAACAGGTGTCTCCTCATCCCCAGACAGATGTTTACTACCATTAGTACCATCCCCCTTTCCACCCCATAGATTCCCAGCACTGTCAGTCTTTTACGTATGGTTGTGCATTGGATGATCAAGGTCCACTATATGAGTGAGAACATGTGATACTCAGATCTTTGTTTCTATGAGAGGTCACTCAGTATTATAGACTCTAGTACCATCCAGGTTGCTGTGAACTTCATGATTTTGTTCTTTTTAATAGCTACATAGTTTTCAATCGTGCATATGTACCACATTTTTTAATCCAGTCCTCTTTTGATGGACAGCATGGTTGGTTCCAGGTTCTTGCTATTGTGAACAATGCTGCGATAAACATTCATGTGCAGGCAACTTTTTAATAGAGTGATTTGAGATCTTCGGGGTATATTCCCAGTAGGGGGATTGCAGGGTCATATGGGAGGTTATGTTTAGAGCTTTTAGGATTCGCCACACTACTTTCCAAAGAGGTTACACTTGTTTACACTCTCACCAAGAGTGTAGAAGTGTGTGCTTTTTGCCACACCCTCTTCAACAACAGTTATTTTTTGAGTTATTGATAATTGCCATTCTTACTGGAGTTAGGTGGTATG
>NW_007261471.1:97116-97523 GCF_000164805.1 Carlito syrichta
TGAGAGTGGGCATCCTTGTCTTGTTCCAGTTTTCAGGGGAAATGGTTCCAATTTTCGTCCATTTAGGAGTATGCTGGCTGTAAGTTTATGTGGGTAGATGGTTTCTACTGCTTTGAGGTATGTTCCCCATATGCCTAGATGTTGGAGGGTTTTTAACAAGAATGAGTGCTGGATTTTATCAAAATCTTTTTCTGCATCTAATTCTATAATCATATGGTTTTTGTTTTGACATCTGTTGATGTATTTAATTACATTTATGGTTTTATAAATGTTGAACCAGCCTTGTATCCCAGGAATGAAACCTACTTGGTTATGATGGATGATGTTTGAGATGTGTTGTTGAATCCGGTTTCCTAGGATCTTGTTGAGAATTTTAGCATCTATGTTCATCAAAGATATTGGCTTTT
>NW_007261472.1:0-3674 GCF_000164805.1 Carlito syrichta
GTGACTTAACTAGCTGGCATAATTAGCTAGTCAGCTGACTAGCCAACTGACTTAACTAGGTCACATTATAGATAGCCAGCCTTCTAGCCAGCTAACTTAACTTGCTTTCTTAACTAGCTCATCTACTTTCTAGCCAGTTGAATTAAGTAGCTTGCTACATAGATAGCCAGCTTACTATCCAGTTGAATTAACTAGGTGACTTATCTTGCTAGCCAGTTGTCTAGCCAGCTGATTTAACTAGCAAGCTACCTAGTTAGCCAGCTGGCTAGTCAGCTGACTTTACTAGGGGACATAAATAGCTAGCCAACTGTCAAGACAGCTGACTTAATTGCCTAGCTACTTAGCCAGCAGGCTAGCCAGCTGACTTAACTAGCTGACAACTAAATAGCCAGCTGGCTAGCAAGCAGACTTAACTAGCTAGCTACCTAGCTAGACAGCTGGATAATCAGCTGACTTAACTAGCTGACATAAGTAGACGCCTGATGGCTAACCAGCTGATTTAACTAGCTAACTAATTTCATAGCCTGGTGGCTTGCTAGCTGGCTTAATTATCTAACTACTAGCTAACCTGCTGGCAAGAGAGCTGACTTATCTAGGTAACTTAACTTTCTATCCAGGTGACTCGCCAGCTGACATAAATAGCTAGCTATCCTGCTAGGAAGCTGGGTTGCCAGCTGACATAACTTACTAACTTAACTAGCTAGCCAGCTGACTTAACTAGCTGACTTAACTAACTAGCTACCTAGCTAGCCAGCTGACATAACTAGCTGAATTGAAATAGCTATCTATCATATAGTGAGCTGACTTAACTAGCTGACTCAACTACCTAGCTAGCTGATTTATATAGGGGACTTAACTAGCTAGCTACCTAGTTAGCCAGATGACTTAACTAGCTGAAACAACTAGAGAGCCACCTGGCTATACATCTGAGGTAACTAGCTTTTCAACTAGCTAGTCAGATGGGTAGACAACTAGCATAACAAGCTGACTTAACTAGCTAGTCAGATGGTTACCCAGCTGACTAAACAAGTTGACTTAACTAGCTGACCAGCTGACTAGCCAGCTGAATTAATTGCCTAACTACCAAGCTTGCCAGCAGCCTAGTCAGCTGATTTAACAAGCTGACTTAAGATAGTAGCCAACTGGCTAGCCAGGAGACTTAACTAGGTAGCTACCTAGCTAGACAGTTAGAAAACCTGCTGACAACAAGCTGACATAACTAGACACCTGATGGTTAGCCAGCTGACTTAACTAACAACCTACCTTCATAGCCCACTGGCTTGCCAGTTGACTTAAATACCTAACTACCTAGATAACCTGCTGGCCAGCGAACTTACTTAACTAGGTGACATAACTAGCTAGCCAGCTGGCTAACCAGCTGACTTAACTAGCTAGCTACCCTGCTAGGTATCTGTCTAGCCAGCTGACTTAACTAACTTACTTAACTAGCTAGCCAGCTGACTAGCCTGCTGACTTAACTAGCTAGATACCTAGCTAGCCAGCTGGGAAGCCAGCTGAATTAACTAGTGGACTTAACTAGCTAACCTTCTGGCTAACCAGCTGACATAACTAGCTTGCTACCTAGCTAGTGATGTAACTAGCCAGCTGACTTAACTAGTTGACTTAACCAGCTAGCTAGCTGGTTAGCCAACTGACTCAACTAACTGAATTAACTAATTAGCCAGCTGACTTAACTAGCTCTCTACCTAGCTAGGTAGCTGGCTAGCAAGCTGACTTAAATAGCTGAATTAATTAGCTAGCCAGTGGGCTAGCCAACTGACTTAACTAGCTCGCTACATATCTAGCCAGCTGGCTAGCCATCTGACTTAACTAGCTGACTTAAATAGCTGGCCTGCTTGCTTGTCGTCTATATTAACTAACTTGCTATTTAGCTAACTTGCTGGCTAGTCAGTTGACTTAACTAGGTAGCTCAACTATCTAGCCAGCTGTCTAGCCAACTGACTTTAGTAGCATGCAAAGTAGCTAGCCAGCTGGCTAGTCAACTGACTTAACTAGGTGACTTTAATGAGCCAGCAGGCTAGACACCTGACTTAATTATCTAGCTACCTAGCTAGCCAGCAGTCTAGACAGCTGACAACTTGGTAACTTAACAAGCTAACCAGGGGCTAGCAGGCTGATCTAACTGTGTAACTACCTAGCTAGCCAGCTTGATAGCCAGCTGACTTAGCTAGCTAGCTAGCGACCTACATAGCTGACAGGCTTGCAAGCTGACTTAAATACCTAGTTACATAGCTAACCAGCTGTCTAGTGAACTGATTAACTAGTTTACTTAACTAACTAGCTAACTGGCTAGCCAGCTCACTTAACTAGCTAGCTAGCAAATTAGGGAGCTGACTAGACAGCTGACTTAACTTGCTGACTTAACTAGCTAGTAAGCTGACTTATCTTGCTGACTTAACCTGCTAGCTACCTACCTAGCTAGCTGGCTTAACAAGCTGGCTTAACTAGTTAGCTAGCTGACATAACTAGTTGAATTATATAGCTAGCTTCCTAGCTCACCAGCTGCCTTAACTAGCTGAAATACTGATATAGCCAGATGGTTAGCCGTCTGACTTAACTAGTTTTTTTTTTGAGTTGGAGTTTCACTCGGTTGCCCAGACTGGAGTGCAGTGGCTGGTCCTGGCCACTGCAGAAACCCTTGCTGGGCTCCAGTGATTCTTCTATCTCAGCCTTCTCAGTAGCCGGAATTACAGGCATGTGCTACCACGGCTGGCTGATTTTTTGATTTATTGTAGAGATGAGGTCTCACTGCCCAGGCGGGTCTCGAAGCCACGGTCTCAGGCAATCCACTCACCTCAGCCTCCCAAAGGCATGGGATTACAGGCTGAGCCAATGAGCCCAGCTTAGCTATCTTTGTAACTAGCTAACCAGCTGTATAGCCAACTGTCTTAATGATCTGACTTAACTATCTAGTCAGCTGGTTACCCAGCTGACTAAAAAGTTGATTTAACTACCTAGTCAGCTGGCTAGCCAGCTGAATTAACGGCCTAACTACCAAGCTAGCCAGCAGCCTAGCTAGCTGACTTAACATGTTGACTTAAGGAAGGAGCCAGTTGGCTAGCCAGCAGACTTAATAAGCTAGGTACCTAGCTAGACAGATAGATAGCCTGTTGATTTATCTAGCTGACATAACTAGACGCCTGATGGCTAGCCAGTTGACTTAACTAGCAACTTACCTTCATAGCCCGCTTTCTTGCCAGCTGAATTAACTACCTAACTACCTAGAAAACTTGCTGGCCAGCGAGCAGACTTAACTAGGTGACATAACTAGCTAGCCAGCAGGTTAGCCAGCTGACTTAACTAACTAGCTACCATGCTAGTCAGTTTGCTAACATGCTGATTTAACTAATTGACTTAACTACCTAGACAGTTGACTCAACTAGTTGACTTAACTAGCTAACTACCTAGCTAGTCAGCTCACAACTAGTTAACTTAACTAGCTAGCTACCTAGTTAGCAACCTGGCTGCAAAGTTGACTTAGCTAGCTAGCTACCTAGCAAGCCAACTGGGAAGTCAGCTGAATTAACTAGCGGGCTTGACTAATTAGCTAGCAGATTTAACCAGCTGGCTAGCCAGACGACTTAACTAGTTGACTTAACCAGCTAGCCAGCTGGCTAGCCTGGCGACTTAACTAGCTAGCTACCTAGCAAGCC
>NW_007261472.1:3694-11412 GCF_000164805.1 Carlito syrichta
CTAGCTAACTTAACTAGCTAACTACCTAGTTAGCAAGCTGGCTGCAAAGCTGACTTAACTAGCTGACCTAACAAGCTAGTCAGCTGGCTGGCCAGCTGGCTTACCCAGCTGTCTTAACTAGCTAGCCAGTTGTCTGGCCAGCTGATTAACTAACTGTCTTAACCAGGTAGCCAGCTGGCTAGCCTGGTGACTTAACTAGCTAGCTACCTAGCAAACCAGCTGGGAAGTCAGCTGAATTAACTAGCGGGCTTAACTAATTAATTAGTAGATTTAACCAGCTGGCTAGCCAGACGACTTAACTAGTTGACTTAACCAGCTAGCTAGCTGGCTAGCCAGCTGACTCAACTAGCTGATTTAACTAGTTAGCCAGCTGACTTAACTAGCTCTCTACCTAGCTACCTAGCTGTCTAGCCAGCTGACTTAACTAGCAGACTTAATTAGCTAGCCAGCTGGCTAGTCAAGTGACTTACTAGCTTACTACATAGCTAGCCAGCTGGCTAGTCACCAGACTTAACTAGCTGGCTTAAATAGCTGGCCTGCTTGCTAGTCATCTAAATTAACTAGATTGCTATATAGCTAGCCAGCTGGCTAGCCAGCTAACTTAACTAGGCTACTCAACTAGCAAGCCAGCTGTCTAGCCAACTGACTTAAGTAGCAAGCAACGTAGCTAGCCAGCTGGCTAGCCAGCTGACTTAATTTGATGAATTAACTAGCTAGCCAGTGGGCTAGACAACTCACTTAACTATCTAGCTACCTAGCTAGGTAGTGGTCTAGACAGGTGACTTAACTAGGTGACTTAACAAGCTAGACAGCTGGCCAGCAGGCTGATGTAACTGCCTAGCTACCTAGCTAGCCAGCTGGATAGCCAGCTGACTGAACTAGCTAGCTACCTATGTAGCCTGCTGACTTGACAGCTGACTTAAATACCCAGCTACCTAGCTAACCAGGTGGATAGTTAGCTGAATAAACTACATTACTTAACTAGCTATCTAACTGGCTATCCAGTTGACATAACTATCTAGCTAACCAGCTAGGGTGCTGGCTAGCCAGCTGACTTAACTCGCTGATTTAACTAGCTAGTATGTTGAATTAACTCACTGACTTAACCTGCCAGCTACCTAGCTAGCCAGCTGGCTTAACAAGCTGGCTTAACTAGCTAGCTACCTAGCTAGCTTTCGAGCTAACTAGCTTGCTTTACTACCTATCTTAACTACCAAGCTGGCTGACGTAACTAGCTGATGATATAACTAGCTTCCTAGCTCGCCAGCTGACTTAACTAGCTGAAATAACTAGCTAGCCAAATGGCTAGCCATCTGATTTAACTAGTTTTTTTAACTAGATGATCAGATGTATAGCCAACTGACTTAACGAGCTGAGGTAACTAGCTAGCAATCTAGTTGCCAGCTGACTTAACCAACTGACATAACCAGCTACTCAGCTGGTTAACCAGTTGACTTAACTAGCTGGCTACCTCTCTAGCCAGTTGACTCACCAGTTGACTTGCCTAGTTGACTTCAGCTGGCAAGCTGACTAGGAAGCTCACTTAACTAGCTAGCTACCTAATTAGCCAGCAGGCTAGCCAACTGACTTAAATAGCTGACTTGAACAGCTAGCCTGCTGGCTAGCAAGCTGACTTATCTTGCTAGATACCTACTTAGCCAGCTGGTTATACACCTGACTAAACTAGATGACTTAACCTGCTAGCCAGTTGAATAACCAGCTAACTTAATTGGCTGACATCACTAGCAAGCCAGGTAGCTATGTAGCTGACTTAAAGAGCTAACTAACTATCTTGCCAGTTGTCTAGCCAGCTCTCTCAACTAGCTGAATTAACCAGCTAGCTAGCTGGGTAGCCAACTGACTTAACTTGCTTGGTAACTAGCTAGCCAGCTGGCTAGCCAGGTGAATTAACTAGTTTTCTTAACTAGCTAGCTACCTAGCTAGCCAGCTGAGTTAAATAGTTAATTAACAACCTAGCTAGACAGCTGACTAAAATAGTGAGCTAACTAACTAGCTACCTAGCTAACAATTTGACTAAATAGTTAGCTGCCTAAGTAGCTAGCTGACTTGACCAGCTAGCTAACTAGTTAGCTTATTCGTTATCTAACATGCTAGCTAGCTGACTTAATCATCTGACTTAAGTCGTTAGCTAATGAGCTAGCTAGCAGACTCAAACAGCTCAATTAACTCATTAGCTAACTAGCTAGCTAGCTGACTCATCCAGCTAACTTAACTCGTTAGCTAACTAGCTAGCTCTCTGACTCAATCAGCTGACTTAACCCGTTGGTTAACTCGCTAACTACCTGACTCAACCTGCCGACTTTACCTGTTAGCTAACTAGCTAGCTAGCTGTCTTAAGCAGCTGACTAAGTTAGAAAACTGACTTAACTAGCTGACTTAGCTAGCTGACTTAACTACTTAGCTAGCTGACTTAACTGGCTGACTTAACTAGTTAGCTAACTGACAACTACCTGAATTAAATAGTTAGCTATCTATTTTGCTAGCTGAATAACTAGCTGACTTAACTAAATAACTAACTAGTTAGGTAGCAGACTTAACTAACTGACTTAAATAGTTAGCTAACTAGTGACCTTGCTGACTTAGCTAGCTGATTTAGCTCATTAGCTAGATAGCTAGCAGACTCAGTTAGCTGAATTAACTAGTTGGCTATGAGATATCTAGCTGACTTAATGAGTTGGTTAATGAGTTAGGTAACTATTTTAACTAGTTGGTAAATGAGTTAACTAACTGACTTAACTAGTTTTTTAACGTGTCAGCTAGGTGACTTAACTTGTTGAATGACAAGTCTACTGACTAGTTATCTGGTTTATCACGTTAGCTGACTACTCGATCAACATGTTAGCTGGCTTAAAAATTTGGCAGACTAGTTGGCCAACTAGTTAGCTTTGTTAACTATTTGAATGACGAGATGCCCCACAAGTTAGCTCATTTAACTAGTTGGCTGGCTAGTTTTCTGACCTAACTATTCGGCCCACTAGTTAACTGACCTAACCTGTTGGCTGACAAGTTGGCTGACTTGTCGGCCGATTGGTTAGCTGACTTAATTACTTGGCCGTCTAATCAGCTGACTGGTTAGCTGACTTACCTAGTCATCCGGCGAGTGAGCCAACAGGTGATCTGACTTTAGTAGTTGGCTGGCAGGTGAGCCGACTCTTCAGAACAATTAACTAGTCAGATGGTGAGTGAGCTGACTGGTCACCTGACTTAACTAGTCAGCTGGCGAGTGAGCTGACTGGTCAGCTGACTTTAGTCAGCTGGAGAGTAAGCTGATTGGTCAAAAAACTTAACTAGTCAGCCAGCAAATGAGCCGACCGCTGAGCCGACTTAACTATTCGGCTGGCGAGTGAGCCGACGTGTGACCTGCATTAACTACTCGGCCTGCGTGCGAGCCGACTGGCGAGCTGACTTAACTAGTCAGATAGTGAGCAAGCCGACTAGTTAGCTGACCTGTTGGCCTGGGAGCAAGCTGACAAGTTAGTTGACTTGTCTGGTGAGTGAGCCGACTAGTTTGCTGACCAGTTGGCATGTGAGTGAGCCAAATATTTAGCTGACCTGATGGAAAGCAAGCGAGCCAACTAGTTAGCTGACCAGCTAACTGAGTTGCTAGCCAGTTAGTTAGCTAAGTATCCAGTTGATTTGCTAACTGACTTATCTAGCTATCTGACTAGCTAGCTGGCTATCTAGCTGACATAACAAGCTCGCAAGCAAGCTATCCAGCTGTCTAGCTAGCTTACTTAACTAACTAGCTAGCTGACTAGTTAGCTGTTAGATGAATTAACTATCCAGGTGACTAGCTAGCCTGAGCAGCTAGCTGACTTGCCTAGCTAGATGACTAGCAAGCTGACTACCTAGCTGACTTAACTAGCTAGCTGAATAGTTAGCTGACATGCTAGTTGACTTAACTAGCTAGCTGGGTACCTAGCTGACTTAACTAGCTGACTAGCTAGTTGGCTGGCTAGGTGGCTAGCCAGCTGACTTAACTAGCTAGCTACCTGGTAGGGTACATGGCTAGCCAGCTTGCTTAACGAGCTAGCTTCCTGGCTGGCTAGCAAGCTAGGCAGCCAGCTATAAGGTAGTGGGATGGTCAGCTGGCTAGCCAGTCAGTTAAATAGGCAACCGGCTGTCTGGACAATCAGATAACCAGCTGGTTTAACTAGTCAGACACCGTGCTGGTGAGCTGGCTAGCCAGTTGGCTTAATTAGCTGCCTACCTACCTGACCAGTCAGCTAACCAACTGGCTAATCTTGTCAGCCACCTAGATAGCCAGCCTGCCAACCAGCTGACTTGATTAGCTGAATTAACTGTATAAACATCTGGCTAGCCAGCTGGCTTAACTAGCTAGCCACCTAGCTAGCCAGCCATCGAGCCAGCTCACTTGACTCATTGACTTATCTAGCTAGCCAGCCAGCTAGTCACCTGACTTAATTAGCTAGCTACCTACCTAGTCAGGTGGCTAGCCAGCTGACTTAACTAGTTGTCTTTACCAGGTAACCAGCTAGTAGCCAGCTGAGTCAACTAGTTCACTTAACTTGTTAGCCAGGTGGCTAACCAGCTGACTTAACTAGCTGGCTACCTACATATCCTGCTGGCTTGCCAGTTGACCACCTATCAACCTAGGTAACCAGCTGAAAGTGAGCTCACTTAACTAGGTGACTTAACTAGCTAGCCAGCTGACTAGCCAGCTGACTTAACTAGCTAACTACCCATTAGGCAGCTGGCTAGCCAAAGGACTTAACTAGCTGACTTAACTCGCTAGCCAGCTGACTTGAATAGCTGACCAAACTAGCTAGCTTCATAGCTATCCAGCTGACTTTGCTAGCTGAAATAACTAGCTAACTACCTAGCTAGCTATCTAACTAGCTAACAGGCTTAACAAGCTGACTTAACAAGCTAACTTGCTGACATAACTAGCTGACTTAAGTAGCTAGTTACCTAGCTACCCAGCTGAGTTTACTAGATGAAATACTAGCCAGCCATCTGTCTAGCCAACTGAATAAACTAACTTTTTTATAGCTAGCTATCATAGAGCCAGCTGGCTTAACTAGCTAACTTAACTAGATAGCTAGGTGGTATATCTAGCTGACTTAACTAGCTAGCTACCTTGCTAGCCAGCTGACTTAACTAGCTGGAATAACAAGCAAGCCAGCTAGCTAACTATCTGACGTAACTAGCATTTGAACTAGCTAGCCGAGTGGCTAGACAACTGATTTAATGAGCTGACTTATCTAGCTAGCCAGCTGCCTACCCAGCTGACTAAAGAAGTTGACTTAACTAGCTGGCCAGCTGGTTAACCAGCTGACTTAATTGACTAGTTACCTAGCTAGCCAGTTGGACAGGCCCTTGAATTGACTGGCTGACTTAACCAGCTAGCCAGCTGGCTAGCCAGTGGACTTAATGGCTGACGTAACTAGTTAGCTGGCTGGATAGCCTTCTGACTTAACAAGCAGACATAACTAGCTAGATACATAGCTAACCAGCTAAATTTACTAGCTAGAATAACTAGCTAGCTACCTAGATAGATATCTAGCTACCAAGTCAAATTAACTAGCTGACTTAACTATCTAGTTGGCTGACATATCCAGCTGAGTTAACTAGTTAGCTACCCAGCTAGCCAGCTGACTTAGCTAGCTGAAATAACTAGTTAGCCAGTTGTCTAGCCATCTCAATTAACTAGCTTTTTAAATAGCTAGCGCGATGGCTCACCAACTAACTTAACGAGGTGACTTAACTAGCTAGCCAGCTGGATAGTCAGCTGACTTAACTAGTTGATTAATGGGCTAGTCAGCTGGCCAGTCAGGTGACTAAACTAGCTGAGGTAACTAGTTATTCAGCTGACTAGCCAGCTGACTTAACTAGTACTTTAGCTCTCTAACCACCTGGATAGACAGCTGACTTAAGTAGATGACATAATTAGCTAGCCCGTTGGCTAGCAAGCTGACTTAACTAAGTCACTACTTAGCCAGCCAGCTGGCTAGCCACCTGACTTAATTAGCTCTCTGAACTAGTTTTCCGGCTCTCTAGGCAGTTTAGCTAGCTTGCAACATAGCTAACCAGCTGGTTATCCAGCTGAATTAACTAGGTGACTTATCTAGCTGGCGAACTTTCTAGCCAGTTGACTTAACTATCAAGTCAGCTAGCTAGCCAGCTGGCTAGTCAGCTGACTTAACTGCATGACTTATGCAGCTAGCCAGCTGGCTATACAGCTGACATATCTAGCTAGCTACCTAGCTAACAAGCTGGCTTGCCAGCTGACTTAACTAGCTCTCTACCTCGCTATCACCTGGAGAAAAAACTAATTTAACTAGGTGATTTAATCAGCTATCCAGCTCTCCAGCCATCTAACTTAACTTTGTCACTTTCTAGCTAGATAGCTGGCTAGCCAGCTGACTTAAGTAGCTGTCTTAACTCGCTCACCTGCTTTCTCGTCCGTTGAATTAACTAGCTTGTTACATAGCTAGCTAGCTGGCTATCCAGCTGAATTAAATAGGAGACTTATCTAGCTAGCCAGCTGACTTAACTAGCAAGCAACCTAGGTAGCCAGCTGGCTAGTCAGCTGACTTAACTAGGTGACTTAACTATCTAGCCAGCTGGCTGGATAGCTGACATAACCATCTAGCTACCTAACTATCCAGTTGGCTAGCCAGATAACTTAATGGCCTAGCCACATAGCTAGCCAGCAGGTTAGCCAGCTGACTTAACAAACTGACTTAACGAAGTAGCCAGCTGGATTGCCAGCAGACTTAACTAGGTAGCTACCTAGCTTGACAGCTGGATAGCCGGCTGACTTAACTACCTGAAATAACTAGACGCTGGATGGCTAGCCAGCTGATTTAACTAGCTACCTACCTACATAGCCCACTGACTTGCCAGCTGTCTTAACTACCTAACTATGTAGCTAACCTATAGGCCAGCGAGCTGTCTTAAATAGGGGACCTAAGTAGCTAGAGAGCTGTCTAGCCAGCTGACATAATGCTAGTTATACTGCTTGGCAGCTGGCTAGTCAGCTGACTAAGATAATTGGCTTAACTAGCTAGCCAGCTGATTTAACTAGCTGACATAACTAGCTAGCTACCTAGGTAACCAGCTGACATAACTAGCTGATTTAACAAGTTAGCTACCTAGCTAGGTATGATATAGCTAGATCAATTAACTAGCTGACTTAACTTGGGAACTAGCTGACACATCAAGCTGACTTAACAAGCTAGCTACCTAGCTAGCCAGCTGACAACTAGCTGAAATTACTAGCAAGCCAACTGACTACCCATCTGACACAACAAGCTTTTTAACTAGCTAGCCAGTTGGCTAGACCACTGACTTAACTAGCACACTTAATTAGCAGTCAGCTGGTTAGCCGGATGACTAAATTAGCTTACTTACCTAGCTGACCAGCTGGCTAGTCAGCTGACTTAATTGCCTAGCTACCTAGCTAGCCAGTAGCCTAGCCAGCTGAGTTAACTAGCTGACTTAACCAAGTAATTAGATGGCTAGCCAGTAGACTTAACTAGCTAGCACCCTAGCTAGAAAGCTGGAGAGCCAGCTGACTTAACTAGCTGATGTAACTTGAGGCCCTGATGGCTAGCCAGCTGACTTAACTATCTACCTACCTACATAGCCTGCTGGCTTGCCAGCTGACTTAACTACCTCACTACCTAGCTAACCTGCTGGCCAGCGAGCTGACTTAACCAGGTGCCTTAACT
>NW_007261473.1:0-876 GCF_000164805.1 Carlito syrichta
TAAGACAGCTATTTATGTCAGCTAGCGTGCTAGTTATGTCAGCTAGTAAAGTCAGGTGGCTAGCTGGATAGCTAGCTATTTAGCTGTTATTTAAACTAGCTAGTTAAGCCAGCTGACTATCTTCATAGCTAGGTGGTTAAGTCAGTTAGCTAAGTCAGCTTGCTAGCTAGTTAAGTCAGTGAGTTAAGTCAGCTGATGAGCCAGCTGCCTAGCTGGGTATCTAGCTAGGTAAGTCAGCTGGCTAGCCAGTTAACTAGTCAGTCAAATAACCTAGTTAAGTCAGTTCAATATCCAGCTGGTTAGCTAGCTAGCTAATAGTTGTCAGCTGGCAATCCAGCAGGCTATGTACATAGCTAGCTAGTTAAGTCAAATGGCTATCCAGCTGGCTAGCTAGGTACCTTGGCAGTTAGGTCAGCAAACTAGCTGGCTGGCTAGCTAGTTAAGTCACCTAGATACATCAACTGGCTAGACATTTGGCTAGAAGGTAGCTAGATAGATAATTCAACTGTCTATCCCGGTGGCTATCTATTTAAGTCACCTAGATAAGTCAGTTGGCTAGCCAGCTGGCTATCTAGGTATCTGGCTACTTACGTCAGCTGGCTAGACAGCTGGCTACTTAGTTAAGTCGACTAGTTAATTCAACTTGCTAGCCAGCTGGCTAGCTATATATCAACCTGGTTAATTCAGTTGACTAGCAAGCAGACCAGCTGTTTATGGCAGCTAGTAAAGTCAGCAGACTTGAAGCTGGATAGCTAGGTAGCGAGTTAGTTATGTCAGTTGGATAGCCAGCACTCTAGCTAATTAAGTCACCAAGTTAAGTCAGATGACTAGCCAGCTAGCTAGCTTGGCATAGAGCTAGTTAAGTCAGCTGTCTAG
>NW_007261473.1:1675-18248 GCF_000164805.1 Carlito syrichta
TAGCTCAGCTGGCTAGTCAACTGCCTATCATGGTAGCTATGTAGTTAAGTCAGCTGTCTAACCATCTGGCTAACTAGTTAATTTACTTAGTTAAGTCAGGTGGCTAGCCAGCTCGCTAGCTAGATACAAAGCTAGTTAACTCAAATGACTAGACACCTGGGTAGCTAGTGATGTCAGTCAGTTAAGTCAGCTGGTAGCAAGGTAGCTAGTTAAGTCAGCTGGTTATGTCAGCTAGCTAGCTAGTTAATTTGGCCAACTAGATAGATAGCTAGGGAGGTAGCAAGCTATTTATTTCAGACAATAAAGTCAGCTAGCTACCTAGGTAGCTAGCTAGTTTAGTCAGCTAGTTAATTCAACTGGCTAGCTAGTTAAGTCAGTTAGTTAAGTCAGCTGGCTAGCCAGCTGCCTAGCTGTGTAGCAAACTAGTTTAGTCAACTGGCTAGCCAGTTGGCTAGCTAGTTAAATCACCTAGTTAAGTCAGCACGATAGTCAGCTGGATAGCTGGGCAGCTAGGTACTTAAGTCCGTTGGCAAGCTAGCAGCATACATAGGTAGCTAGCTAATTAATTCACCTGGCTAGCCAGCTGGCTATCTAATGACGTCAGCTAGTTAAGTCAGCTGGCTGGCCAGCAGGCTAACGAGTTAAGTCACATAGTTGAATCACCTGGCTAGCCAGCTGGATAGCTGGTTAAGTTAGTTAGTTAGTTCAAGTGACTAGTCATCTGGGTAGCTAGGTAACTAGCTAGTTATGTCAGTTAGTTAAGTCAGCTGGCTAGCCACCTGACTAGGAAGGTAGCTAGCTAATTAAATCTGCTGTCTAGCCAGCTCGTTAGCTAGTTGTCAACGAGTTAAGTGAGCTGACTTGCCAGGTGGCTAGCTAAGTGTCTAGCTAGTTAAGTCAATTGGCTAGCCGGATGTCTATCTAGTTAAGTCAGCTAGTTAAGACAGCTGGATAGACGGCAGGTTAACTAGGTTGCTGGCAAGATAAGCCAGTTGGTTAGCAGGCTGATCAAGTAGGTGGCCTAGATTTTTAATCAACTAGTTATGTCAGCTTGCTTACCAGTTGGTTAACTAGTTAAGTCACCTCCTTATGTCAGTTGGCTAGATAGCTTGCTAGCTAGTTGAAAAGCTAGTTATGTCAGTTGGCTAGACAGCTGGCTAGCTAGTTATTTCAGTTAGTTAATTCACCTGGCTAGCTAGATAACTAGCTAGTTAAGTCAGCTAGCTTACTAGTTAAGTCAGCTAGATAAGTCAGCTAGCTAGCTAGAGAGCTAGCTAGGTATCAAGCTAGTTATTTCAGCTAATATATTCAGCTGGCTTCCTAGGTAGCTAGCTAGTTAAGTCAGGTAGTTAAGTCAGCTGACTAGCCAGCTGGCTAGCTAGTAAGGTCACCTAATTAAACCAGCTTTTTAGATAGCTGGATACCTTGTTAGCTAGATAGTTCAGTCAGCTGACAAGCATGCGGGATATGTATATAGCTAACTAGTTACATCCGCTGGCTAGCCACCTGGTTAGGTACTGCTGTAAGCTAGTTAAATCAGCTGGCTCTACAGCTGGCTAACGAGTTTATTCACCTAGTTGAGTCAACTGACTAGCCAGCTGGCTAATTCGTTAATTCTGCTAGTTAATTCCAGTGGATATCCATGTGTCTAGTTAGATAGCTAGGTAGTTAAACCAGCTGGCTAGCCAGATGGCAATCCAGTTAAGTCAGCTAGTTAAGTCAGCTAGATACCCCGCTGACTAGCTAGGTGGCTGGCAAGATAAGCTGGCTGGTTAGCAGGCTGGTCAGGTAGATGGCCAGCTAGTTAAGCTGGCTGGTTAACCAGGTGACCAGCAGGGAGGCTGGCTAGTTAAGCCAGCTGGCAATCCGACTGTCCAGCCATTTGGAAGGCTATTTTAGTCGGCTGGCTATCCAGTTGGTCAGCCTGCTAGCTAGCTAGCCAGCTGCCTAGCCAGGTAGCCAGCCAGGTAGCTAGCTAGTTAAGACAGCTTGCTAGCCTTCTAGCCATCCAGGTAGCTAGCTAGTTAAGTCACCTGGCTAGCCAGCTAGCCAGACAACTAGCTAGTCAGCTATTTAAGACAGCTATCTAGCCAGTTAGCTAGATAAGCCAGCTAGCAAGTCAGCTAAATATTTAGCTACCTAGTTAAATCAGATAGCTAGTCATGTTGCTAGTCAGCCAGCTTGTTAAGTCAGCTAGCAAGTCAGCTAGCTTTCAGCTGGTTGAAGTCAGCTAGCCAGCTAACTACCCAATTAACAAGCTAATTAAGCCACCTAGTTAGACAGCTAGATAGCTTGTTTGCTAGCTAGTTATGTCAGCTTAATAACCAGCTAGCAAGTCAGTAAGCTA
This sequence comes from Carlito syrichta, assembly GCF_000164805.1. Lineage (NCBI taxonomy): Eukaryota > Metazoa > Chordata > Mammalia > Primates > Tarsiidae > Carlito > Carlito syrichta. Next base: position 4,023 of record NW_007261473.1, read on the forward strand.
GTTAAGTCAACTAGCAAAACTGGTAGTTAGTTAGCTGACTAGTTGACTAGCAACTCTGCTAGCTGGTCAGCTAACTAGTGGGATTGCTCGCTTTCTGTCAGGTCAGCTAACTAGTCGGCTCTCTCACCTGCCAACCAGTCAGCAAACTAGTTGGCTCGCTCGCTAGCCAACAGGTCAACTAACTTGTCAGCTCACTCGCAGGCTAACAGGTCAGCTAACTAGTCGGCTTCCTCAACAGCCGACTAGTTAAGTCAACTCACCAGTTGGCTTGCTTGCTGATCGACTAGTTAAAGCAGCTCACCCATCAGCTCACTGGCAGGACGACTAGTTATCTTGGCTAACTGGTCAGCTCAATCGTCGGTCGACTAGTTAAGCCTTCTGAGCTGTTGGTTCACCCGTCAGCCGACTTAATTCAGCTGACCAGTCAACTCACTTGCCGGCCAATTAGTTAAGTCAGCTGACAATTCTGCTCACCCGCTGGCCGACTACTTAAATAAGCTGAGGATTCAGCTCATTCACCGACTGACTAGTTAACTCAGCTGACAAATTGGCTCACTCACTGGCTGACTTGTTAAGTCAGCTCACCTGCAGGCTGACTAGTTAAGTCAGCTAATGGTCAACCTACTAGCCAGTCAAATACTTGAGTTAGCTAACCAATCAGCCGACTTAGTCAACTAACTTGTCAGCTGATAAGTTAGCTCAGCTAACTTGTAACCCCACTAGTTACACCAGGTAAATAGTTGGTCAACTAGTTGGCCGAACAGTTTCTTCAGAAAAACAGCATGCCATCAAGTTAACTGAGCTAACTAGTGGGCCAATTCTTTAGTAAACGATATGACCCAGCTAACTAGTCGGCCGTCTAATCGACCAAGTTGTTATGACAGCTAACAAGTCGGCCATGTAGTCAGCCAACGAGTTAAACCAGCTAACTAGTCAGCCAACTCATCATCCAACAAGGTAAGTCACCTAGTTAACTTGTTAACCAAATAGTTAAGTCAGCTAATTTACTCGTTTATCAACTAGTTAAAACAGGTAGCTAACTCGTTAACCAACTCGTTAAATCAGCTAGCAATCTCGTTAGCCAACTAGTTATGCCAGCTAACTAAGTCTGCTAGCTAAACAGCTAGCTAGCTAACTCAGATAGCTAAGTCAGCTAGTTCATTAATTGGCTAACTATTTAAGTCAGCTACTTAAGTCTGCTACCTAACTAGTTAGCCAATTAGTTAAGTCAGCTTGTTGTTTAGCTAGTGAAATAGTTAGCTAACTTTTTAATTCAGGTAGTTAAGTCAGCAAGCTAACTAGTTAAGTCAGCCAGTTAATTCAGCTAGCTAAGTAGTTAAGTCAGCTAGCTAGTAAGCTAGTTAAGTCAGCTTTCTTACTTAGTCAGCTGGTTCACACAGCTAGCTTGCTAGTTAGCTTGGGTTAAGTCAGCAGGTTGAGTCAGGTAGTTAGCTACTTAACTGGTGTAAATCAGTTGGTTGAGTCAGCTAGCTAGCTAGTTAGCAAATTGGATTAGTCAGGAGGTTGAGTAGGCTAGCTAGCTAGTTAGCTAATGAGTTAAGTCAGCTGGATGTGTCAGATAGCTAGCTAGTTAGCTAATGAGTTAAGTAAGATGGTTAAGTCTGCTAGTTAGCTTGTTAGTTATCGAGTTAAGTCAGATAAAAAAGAAAGCTAGCTAGCACGTTAGATAATGAGTAAGTCAACTAGCTAGCTAGCTGGTAAAGTCAGCTGGCTAGCCAAATGGCTAGTTATTTAAGTCACCTAGTTAAGTCATCTCACTGGTCAGCAGATTAGCTGGGTAGTTAGGTAGTTAAGTCAGCTGGCAAGCCAGCAGGCTATGTAAGTAGATAGCTAGTTAAATCAGCTGGCTAGCCATCCGGCATCTAGTTATGTCAGCTAGTTAAGTCAGCTGGCTATTCAGCTGTCTAGCTAGGTAGCTAACTAGCTAAGTCTGCTGGCTAGTCAGCTGGCTACTTCATTAAGTCAGCAAGTTAAGTCAGCTGTATAGCCTGCTGTCTAGCTAGGTAGCTAGGCAATTAATCAGCTGGTCTAGCTAGTTAAGTCAGCTAGTTAAGTCAGCTTGTTAGCCAGCTTGCTAGCTAGGTAGCTAGCTAGTTATGTCAGCTCTGTACCTTGCTGGCTAAATGGTTATGGCACCTTGTTACGTCAGCTGACTAGCCCACTGGATAGTTAGGTAGCTTGATATTTATACAGTTGGCAAGACAGCTGGCTAGCTAGATATGTCACCTAGTTAATTCAGCTGGATAGCCAGATGGTGAGGTATGTAGCAAGCTAGTTAATACAGCTGGCTAGAAAGCAGGCCAGCTAGTAAAGACAACTAGTTATGACAGGTAGTGACCTAGTTAAGCCAGTTTGCTAGCCAGCTGGTTAGCTAATTATGTCAGTTAGCTAAGTCAGCTGGCTTTCCAGGTGGCTGGAGAGGTAGAGAGCTAGTTATGTCAGTTGGCTAGCCAGCTGGATTACTAGTTAATTCAGCTAGTTTAGTCACCTGATTGGCGAGCTACCTAGCTCTTTAATCACCTAGCTAGTCAGCTTGGTAACCAGTCAGCTACCTAGTTAAGTCACCTCATTGAGTCAGTTGGCTAGCCAACTCGCTAGATCGTTAAAAAGCTATTAAGTCATTTGACTAGACAACTGGTTAGATAGATATTTCAGCTAGTTAAGACATTTGGATAGATAGGTAGCAAGCAAGTTAAGTCAGCAAGTTATGTCAGCTAGCTGTCTAGTTAAGTCAGCAGGATAAGTCAGCTAGCTAGCGAGCTAGCTAGTTATTTCAGCTAGTAAAGTCAGCTGGCTAGCTAAACTCAGCTAGTTAAGTCAACTGGCTAGCCAGCTGCTTAGCTGGGGAGCTAGCTCATTAAGTCAGCTGGCTAGCCAGCTGGTTAGCTAGTTAGGTCACCTAGTTATGTCAGCTCACTAGTCAGCTGGATACCTAGGTAGCTAGATTGTTAAATCAGCTGACAAGCATGTGGGATACGTATGTAGTTAACTAGTTAAGTCATCTGGCTAGACATCTGGTTAGCTTGTGACGTCAACTACTTAAAACAACTGGCTAGCCAGCTGGCTAACGAGTTCAGTCAACTAGTTGAGTCAGCAGGCTAGTCACCTGGCTAGTTGGTTACTTCTGCTAGTTAATTCAAGTGGCTATCCAATGACTAGCTCGTAGCTAGCTACTTAAGTCAGCTTGCAAGCTAGCTGGCTAGCTGGTTAAATCAGTTAGAAAATTCAGCTGGCTAGTCACCTTGCTAGATAGGTAGCTAGCTAATTAAGTCAACTGGCTTACCAGTTTTTCTACCATTATAGAAAATGAATTTATTTTATTCATAGAAAGTATTGTAGAATAAGTCATGCTAACGTGAGGGAATCATGTTAGTTCAAGCATGATCAATCATGATATTTTGAGGTTTAATAAGACTACAGTTAACTTTAGAAATTTCATTGTCTCCATTTTCTACTATTGTGGTTTTGGCCTTAGTACATTTACAGTTTATATTTGGGTTTTATTTTTAGAAGCTTTGTTGCTGATGATCAGCTTTATATATTAGGATCAGGAATTAGAAACTTTCATAGAAATTAGGATAGATATATAGGAGTTTAGCATAGCCATTTTGTTAAGAGATTGCAGTCTATTGTTCCAAAAAGTGGCCCACCATGAACCTTGGGCTGGGCCATATCCTATAGAGCCCAGCATGATATTTGGACTGGGCTAAATTCTTTAGGAATTGTCTTAAGCTATAATTAAGAGCTTCTGTAGCATTGTGTAAGTAGTATTAGCATAGAATAGAAAAGTAACAAAGTTTAAGTTAGTCATCATGGGTACTGAGTGAGCTTTAGAAGTTATTGATTATCAGAACATCATTAGGCTAGTAGGGATTGTTGCACTGCTTTTGAAGAGCATTAACCAGCAAAGGGAACAATAAGACAATCTTGGGGTTTGTCCTTCCTCATACCTGAGAAAACATCTGGCGGGTGGGGGATGTTCCTCCTGCACCTGGCATCGTATTCACGTGAAAGACTTGTGAGACTGCCTGTCTAAAGTTTGGGGAAAAATACCTGCTGTAACTTTCAATAAATTGCTTCTGCTCATTTAACTGAACAGTTGTCCACTTTCTTTCTGTTTCTTCCTCTTTATATCTATCCTTCCATCTTTCTTGCTTTTAATATGTTTCTACAGATTCGCTGATGCCACCACATATTCCAAGGGACTCTCCAAAACATGCAGGGGCTGGAACCCCACAGTAAATGAGTTAACTAGCTGTCTTAACTTGTTGGTTAACGAGTTAGCTAGGAGACTTAAATTTTTGGCTGAGTAGGCAGACTACTTAGCTTGTTTAACACGTTGGCTGACTACTCGGCCCTATTTGTTAGCTGGCTTAACAAGTCAGCCGAATACTTGGCTGACTACTTAGCTGGGTTAACTATCTGACTAATGAGTTTGCCCACTAATTAGCAAGGTTAACTTGTTGCCTACTTGTTTGCTGACCAAACTAGTCTGCCGACTAGTTGACTGACTAGTTAACTGAACTAATTAACTAGCTGACTTATCCAGCTAGCCAGCTGACTCAAATATCTGACATAACTACTTAGACAGCAGGCTAGCCCGCTGACTTAACAAGCTGACATTTCCAGCTAGTAAGGTGGCTAGTAAGCTGACTTAACTAGCTAGCTACTGATATATACCGCTGGTTTGCCTGTTGAATTAACTACTTAGCTTCCTAGCTAATCAGCTGGCTAGAGAGCTGACATAACTGGGTGACTTAACTAGCTAGACAGCTGCCTAGCCAGCTGACTTTACTAGCTAGCTACCTAGCTAGCCAGCTGGGAAGTCAGATGAATTAACTAGCTGACTTAAATAACTAGCCAGCTGGCAAGCCAGCTGAATTAACTATGTTGGTTCCTAGTTATCCAGCTGGCTAGCCAGCTGACTTAACTAGTTGACTTAACCAGCTAGCCAGCTGGAACAACTAGCAGACTTAACTAGTTACCTAACTGGCTACCCAGCTAACTTAACTAGCTTTCTACCTAGCTAGCTAGCAGGCTAGTCAGCAGACTTAAGTGACTGACGTAATTTGCTAGCCTGCTTGCTAGCCAACTAACTTAAGCCCGCTACATAACTACCCACTTGGCAAGACAGCTGACTTAACTAGCTGACTTAAATAGCTGACCTGCTTGCCAGACAGCTGAATTAATTAGCTTGCTATATAGCTAGCCAGCTGGCTAGCCAGATGACTTAACTAGGTGACATAAGTAGGTAGCCAGTTGACTAGCCAGCTGACTTAAGTAACAAGCTTCCTAGCTAGCCAGCTGGATATCGAGCTGACTTAACTAGGTGGCTTTACTAGCTACCCAGAGGGCTAGACAGCTGACTTAACTATCTAGCTACCTAGCTAGCCAGCTGTCTAGCCAGCTGTCTTAACTAAGTGACTTAAGTAGCTAGCAAGCTGGCTAGAAGGCTGACCTAACTGCCTAGCTACCTAGCTAGCCAGTTGAATAGACAGCTGAGTTAACTAGCTAACTACCTATGTACGTGCTGGATTGTCAGCTGACTTAACTACCTAACCAGCTGGCTAGTGGAATGACTTAATTAGGTTACTTAACTAGATGGTTAACTGGCTAGCCAGCTGACTTAACTAGCTAGCTACCCACAGAGTCAACTAGATAGCCAGCTGACTTAGCTCAATGAGTTAACTAGCTAGCAAACTGACTTCACTGACTGACTTAACAAGCTAGCTACCTAGTTAGCTGGCTTAATTACTTGTCTTAACTAACTAGCTACCTAGCTAGCTATCTAGTTAGCCAACTGACATAACTAGCTAATTTAAATAGATAGCTAGCTGACATAACTGGCTGACATATATAGCTAGCTTCCTAGCTAACCTGCTGACATATCTAACTGAAATAACTAGCTGGCCTGATGGATAGCCATCTGCATTAACAAGCTTTTTAACTAACTAACGAATTGGATAGGCAACTGACTTAATGAGCTGACTTAACTAGCTAGTCCGCTGGTTTCCAGTTGACTTAACCAGCAGACTTAACCTATCTAGCAAGCTGGTTAGGCAACTGACTTACATACCTAACTTAAGCTAGCAAGCTGTATTGGCAGCTCACATAACTAGCTAGCTACCTACTGAGCCAGTAGGCTGGCCAGCTGACTTAACTAGCTGACTTGAACAGTCAGCCTGCTGGCTTGCAAGCTGACTTATCTAGCTAGATACCTACCTAAACAGCTGGCTAGACAGCCAACAAACTAGCTGACTTAACCAGTTAACCAGTTTGCTAGCCAACTGACTTAACTCGAAGGCATCACTAGCTAGCCAGGTAGCTATCTAGCTGACTTATCTAGCTAGCCACCTACCTTGCCAGTTGGCTAGCCAGCTCTCTTAACTAGCTGAATTTACCAACTAGCCAGGTGGCTGGCCAAATGACTTATCTACCTCACTACTTAGCTAGCCAGCTGGCTAGCCAGCTGACTTTATTAGGTTAATTAACTAGCTAGCTACTAGCTAGACAGCTGACTTAAATAGTTAGCTAACTAGCTAGCTTCCTAGCTAACAAGCTCACTCAAATAATTAGCTGCCTAACTAGCTAGGTTTCTTAACATGATTGCTAAGAGTTAACCTACTCGTTATCTAACTGCTAGCTAGCTGAGTTAGTCATCAGTCTTAACTCGTTAGCTAACGAGCTTCCTAGGTGGCTAAAGCAGCTGACTTAACTCGTTAGCTAACTAGCTAGCTAGCCTACTCAACCAGCTGACTCAACCTATTTGCTAACTAGCTAGCTAGCTGACTCAATCAGCTGACTTAACCAGTTAGTTAACTAGCTAACTACCTGACTCAACCTACTGACAATCCATTAGCTAACTAGCTAGATAGCTGTCTTAACCAGCTGACTTAATTATAAAGCAGACTTAACTAGCTGAATTAGGTAGGTGACAACTACATAGGTAGCTGACTTAACCAGAAGACTTAACTAGCCAGCTGACTCAACTAGCTGACATAACTAGATAGCCAGCTGACTAGCCAGCTGACTTAACTAGCAGACATCACTTGCTACACAGGGGATAACCAGCTGTCTTAAATAGCTAGCTACCTATGTAACTTGCTGGCTTGCCATCTGACTTAAATACCAAGCTAACTAGCTGAACAGTTGGCTAGCGAGCTGACTTAACTGGTGAATTAAGTAGCTAGCCTGCTGGCTAACCAGCTGACATAACAAGCTAGCTACCCAGCAAGGCAACTGGCTAGCCAGCTGACTTCACTAACTGACTTAATTAGCTAGCTATCCAGCTACCTAGTTGACTTTGCTAGCTGAAATAACTATCTAGCTACCTAGCTAGCTAATACCTAACTAGGTGACTTAACTAGCTGACTTAACTAGCTAGCTAGCTGATATAACTAGCTGACTTAACTAGCTATCTACCTAGATAGCAAGCTGACTTGACCATTTGAAATAACTAGCTAGTCAGTTGTCTAACCATCTGATTTTACTAGCTTTTTAACTAGCTAGCGAGTTGCCTAGCCAATTGACTTAACGAGGTGTCTTAAATAGCTAGCCAGCTGGTTAACCAGCTTACTTAACTAGCTGATTAATTAACTAGGCAGCTGGTCAGTCAGGTGACTGCAATAGCTGACTTAATTAGATATCCAGGTGACTAGCCAACTGACTTAACTAGCTTTCTACCTCTCTAGCCACCTGGATAGCCAACTGATTTAACTAGCTGACATAACCAGCTAGCCAGCTGGCTAGCCAACTGGCCTAATTGGTCACTATCTAGTCAGCCAGTTTGCTAGCCAGCTGATTTAACTAGCTGTCTTAATTAGCTGGCCTGCTCTTTAGCCCGGTGAATTAACTAGCTTGTTACATAACTAGCCACCTGCATATCCAGCTGAATTAACTAGGTGACTTACTTGCTAGCCAGCTGTCTAGCCAGTTGACTTAACTAGCAAGTTACATAGCTAGGCAGCTGCCTTTTCAGCTTACTTAACTAGGTGACTTAACTAGCTATCCAGCTGGCTAGACAACTGACAAAATTATCTAGCTACCTAGATTGCAAGATGGCAAGGCAGCTGTCTTAAGTAGCTGACTTAACTAGCTAACCAGCTGGCTAGCCATCTGACTTACTTGCCTAACTACTTAGGTAGACAGCTGATGTAACTATCTGAAATAACTAGTGAGGCAGCTGGCTACCCATCTGACATAACCAGCATTTTAACTAGCTATCCATCTGGCTAGACAACTGACTTCACCAGCTGACTTAACTAGCTAGACTGCTGGTTACCCAGCTGATTATACTAACTGACTATACTAGCTTGCCAGCTGGCTAGCCTGCTGACTTAATTTCCTAGCTACCTAGATAACCAGCAGCCCAGCCAGGTAACTTAACTAGCTGACTAAACGAAGTAGCCAGCTGGTTAGCCAGCACACTTAACTAGCTACCTACCTACATAGCCCTCTGGTTTGCCAACTTATTTATCTACCTAATTACCTGGCTAACATGCTGGCCAGTGAGCTGACTTAACTACGTGATTTAACAAGCTAACCAGCTGGCTAGCCAGCTGATATAACTAGCTAGGTACCTTACTAGATAGCTGGCTAGCCAGCTGACTTAACTCACTGACTTAATTAGCTAGATACCTGTATAACCACCAGACGTAACTAGCTGCTTAACTAACTAGCTACCTAGCTCACCAACTGGTTGGCCAGCTGAATTAACTAGCTGACTTAACTAGCAAGCCAGCTGGCTGACCAGCTGAATTAACTAGCTGACTTAACCAGCTAGCCAGCTGGCTAGTCAGCTGACTTAACTAGTTAGCTACCTTGCTAACCAGCTAGGAAGCCATCTGAATTAACTAGCTGATATAAATAGCTAGCCAGCTGGCTAGCCAGCTGACTTAACTAGCTCTCTACCTATCTATCTAGCTGGCTAGCCAGCTGACTTACCTAGCTGACTTAATTTGCTAGCCAGCTGACTAGCCAACTGACTTAAGTAGATTGCTACCTATCTATCCAGCTGGCTTGCCAGCTGACTTAACTAACTGTCTTATATTGCTGTCCACCTTGCTATTCAGCTGAATTAAGTAGCTTGCTCTCTAGTTAGCAAGCTAGATAGCTAGGTGACTATACTAGGTGACTCAACTAGCTAGCCTTCTGTCTAGTCAACTGACTAAATTAGCAAGCTACCTAGTTAGCCCACTGGCTAGCCAGGTGACTTAACTAGGTGATTTAACTAGCCAGCCAGCAGGCTAAGCAGCTGACTTAACTATCTAGCTACCTAGGTAGCCAGCTGTCTAGTCAGCTGACTTAACTAGGATGCATAACTAGCTTGCCTGCTGGCTAGCAGGCTGACTCAACTGCCTAAGTACCTAGCTAGCCAGCTGGATAGCCAGCTGACCTCACTAGCTAGCTAGTAATGTATCCCGCTGGCTTGCCAGCTGTCTTATCTACCTAGGTACATAGGTAACCAGCTGGCTAGTGAGTTGACTTTCCTAGGCTACTTAACTAGCTATCTAACTGGCTAACCAGCTGACTCAACTAGGTAGTGACCCAGCTAGGCATCTGGCTATCCAACTGATTTAACTCGCTGACTTAACTAGCTATCAAGCTTAACTAGCTGACTTAAGCAGCTATCTACCTAGTTAGCCAGCTGGCTTATCTAGCTATCTTATCTAGCTAGCTATCTAGCTAAATATCTAGCCAACCAGCTGACTTAACTAGCTACCTACCGGCCATACTTAGCTGACTAATGTAACAAGCTTTCTAGATAGCCAGCTGAATTAACTAGCCGAAATAACTATCTAGCCAGATGGCTAGTCATCTGAATTAACTAGCGTTTTAACTAGCTGACAAGCTGAATAGTCAACTGTCTTAATGAGCTGAATTAACTGATTAGACAGCTGGTTGCCAGCTTAATTAACAAGCTGACTTTACTTGCTAGCCAGCTGGTTTCCAGCTGACTTAACTAGCTGACTTAAACAGGTAGTCAGTTGGCTAGCCAGCTGACTTAACTAGCTGACTACATATCTAGCCAGCTGGTTTGCCAGCTGACTAACCTAGCTGACTTAAGCTAGGAAGCTTGCTAGCCACCTCTCTTAACTTGCTAGGTACCTACGTAGCCAGCAGGTTAGCCAAATGACTTAACTAGCTGACTTGAACAACTATCCTGCTGGCTAAGAAGCTGACATATCGTGCTAGCTATCTACGTAGCCTGATGGCTAGACAGCTGACTAAACTAGCTGACTAAATCAGCTAGCCAGCTGGCTAGCCTGCTGACTTAACTAGCTGACATCACTAGTTAACCAGGTAGCAATATAGCAGATTTAACTAGGTAGCTACCTACCTAGCCAGTTGGCTAGCCAGCATTCTTAACTAGCTGAATTAACCAGCTAGCCAGATGGCTAGCCAAATGACTTAACTAGCTCGCTACCTAGCTTGAAAACTGACATAAGTAGCTGACAACTAGCAGCTACCTAGATAGCCAGCTGACTTAAATAGTTAGCTAACTAGCTATCTACCTAGTTAGTCAGCTGGCTTAATTAGTTAGCTAAGTAGATAGCTACCCAGCTAACAACCTGACTTAAATAGTAAGCTGCCTTGCTAGCTAGTTGACATAACCAGCTAGATAACTAGTTAGCTTAATCATTATCTAACGTGTTAGCTAGGTGACTTAATCATCTGACTTATCTCAGTAGCTAATGAGCTATCTAGCTGACTCATCCAGCTGACTTAACACGTTAGCTAACAATCTAGCTAGCTAGCTGACCATCCAGCTGACTTAACTTATTAGCTAGCTTGCTAGCTAGCCTACTCAACCAGTTGACACAACCCATTTGCTAAGTAGCTAGCTAGTTGACTCAACCAGCTGACTTAACCCATTAGTTAACTAGGTAATGACCTGATGCAACCTGCTAACATAAACCTTTAGCTAACTAGCTAGCTAGCTGTCTCAACCAGCTGACTAAATTAGAAGCTGACTAACTAGATGACTCAGCTAGCTGACTTAACTACTTAGCTAGCTGACGTAACTGGCTGACTTAACCTGTTAGCTAGCTGAGTTAACTACGTGAATTAAATAGCTAGCTATCTATTTAACTAGCTGAATAACGAGGTGACTTAATTAGCCACTATTTAGGCAGCAGACTTCAGTAGCTGACTTAAATAATTAGATAACCAGTGAGCTAGTTGACTTAGCTAGTTTACTTAGCTAGCTAGCTAGTTAGCTAGCTCACTTAGCTAGCTGACTTAACTAGTTGGCTAACGAGATAGCTGAATTAATGAGTTTGTTGACGAGTTAGCTGCTTTAACTAGTTATCAAACGAGTTAACTAGTTGATTAAACTAGTTGGTTAACGAGTTAGCTAGGTGATTTAACTTGTTGGCTGAAGAGTCTGCCGACTAGCCAGCTGGTTTAACACGTTGGCTGTCCACTCGGCCAACTTGTTAGCTGGTTTAACATGTTGGCCGACTAATCGGTCAACTATTTAACTTGCTTAAATAGTTGACTGACTATTTGGTCCCATAGTTCAGGTAAGCACTTGGCTTGGTGACTAGTCGGCCGTCTACTTAGCTGACCTAACTTGTTGGCTGAGAAGTTGGCCCACTAGTTTGTCGATTGGTTAGCTGACTTAACTAGTTGGCCAGTTAGTTGGATGAAACTTAGCTGACTTAACTAGTTGGCAGGCGAGTGAGGAGACAGGTGAGCTCACTTAACTAGTTGGCCAGTGAGAAAGCCAACTGGTCAGCGAATTAACTGGTATGCTGGCAAATGAACTGACACATGAGCTGTCATAACTAATTGCCCAGCTAGTGAGCCGACCAGTGGGCTGACTTAACTAGTCCACTGGTGATCAAGCTGACTAGTTAGCAGACCTGTTGGCCTGCAAGCGAGTCAACAAGTTACTTGACCTGTTGGCTGGCATGCGAGGCAACTTGTTTGCTGACCAGATGACAGGTGAATGAGCCTACTAGTTAGTTGACTTGATGGAAAGTGAGGGAGCCCACTAGTTAGCTCACCACCTAGCCAAGTTTTTAGTCTACAAGTTAGCTAAGTAACTGTCTGATTTGCTAGCTTACTTAACTAGCTAGCAGACTAGGAACCTGACTAGCTGGCTGTCTTAACTAGGTACCTGATAATTAGCTGAGTTGGTAGCTCACTTAACTGCCTAGCTGACTATCTAGCTGACTTAATTAGCTGACTAGCTAGTTGGCTGGTTAGCTGACTAGTTACTTGGTTGTCTAAAGGCTAGCCACCTGTCTTAACTAGATGCCTACCCGGCTGGCTAGTTGGCTAGACAACCAGCTAGCTAGCTAGTGGGCTAGCCACCTGGATAGTCAACTGGCTAAATAGCCAGCCAGCAGGCTGGACATTGGGATAGCCAGCCGGCTTAACTAGCCAGACATTCTGCTGGTCAGCCAGCTTGCCATCCGGCTTAACTAACTGACCACCTGTTTGACCAGCCTGCTAACAAGGTGGCTTAACTTGCCAGCCACCTAGCTAACCAGCAGTCTAACCAGATGACTTAACCAGCTGACTTAATTAGATAGGCATCTAGGTAGCCAACTGTCTTTACCAGATAGCCACTTAACTAGCCAACCGGCTAGCCAGCTCACGTAACTCGCTGACTTAACTAGTTAACCACCCGACTAGTCAGCTGACTTAATTAGCTACCTACCTACCTAGTCAGGTGACTATCAAGCTGATTAACTAACTGACTTAACCAGCAAGTCAGGTGGCTAGCCAGCAGACTTTACTAGAGAGTGACCTAGCTAGCCAGTTGGCTAGCCACTTGAATTAACTAGTTGACTTAACCAGCTAGCCAACTGGCTAGCCAGCTAACACAACAAGCAGACATAACTAGTTAGCCAGATGACTACCCAGCTGACTTAACTAGCTGAAACCTCTAGATAGCCTGGTGGCTAGACAGCTAACTTAACTAGATAGCTACCTATGTATACCACTGGCTTATCAACTTGCTTAAGTACCTAGCCACCTAGCTAAGTTGGCTAGCGAGCTGAGTTAACTAGGTGGCTTAACTAGCTAGGCAGCTGGTTAGCCAGTTGACTTAAAGAGGTAGATACCCTGCTAGGCCGTTGACTAGCCATCTGACTTACCTAGCTGACTTAACTAGCTAGCCAGCTGACTTAACTAGTGACTTAATGAGCTAGCTTCCTAGCTAGCCTGCTGAATTTACTAGCTGAAATTAGTATGGAAATAACTAGCTAGCTACCTAAGTAGATATCCTGCTAGAAAGTCAAGTTAATTAGCTGACTTGACAAGCTAGCTAGCTGACATAACTAGCTGACCTAACTAGCAAGCTACCTAGCTAGCCAGCTGACTAAACTAGCTGAAATAAGTAGCTAGCCTGCTCTCTAGCCTTCTGAATTGATGAGGTTTTTAACTAGCTAGGGAGATAGCTAGTCAACTGACTTAATGAGGTGACTTAACTAGCTATCCAGCTGGTTAGTCACCTGACTTAACTAGTTAATTAACGAGCTAGGCAACTTGCCAGTCAGTTGACTATACTAGCTGAATTAACTAGATATCCAATTGGATAACCAGTTGACTTAACTAGCGCTCTACCTCTCTAGCCACCTGGATAGCCAGCTGACTTAACTAGCTGACTTAATTAGCTAGCCAGCTGGTTAGTCAACTGACTTAAGTAGGTCACTAACTAGCCAGCCAGCTAGCTAACCAGCTGACTTAACTAGCTGTCTTAACTAGTTGGCCTGATTTCTAACCAGTTGAATTAACTAGCTTGCTACATAGCTAGCCAGCTGGGTATCCAGTTGAATTAAGTAGGTGACTTAACTTGCCAGACAGCTGTCTAGCCAGTTGACTTAACTAGGAGTCTACCTAGGGAACCAGATGCCAAGTCAGCTGACTTAACTTGGTGACTAAACTAGTTATCCAGCTTGTTAGATAGCTGACATAACTAGCTAGCTACCTAGCTAGCAACCAGACTAGCCAGTAGACTTAAGTAGCTCTCTACCTCTCTAGCCACCTGGATAGCAAGTGACGTAGCTAGCTGACTTAATTAGCTAGCCAGATGGCTAGGCAACAGACTGAACTATGTCACTAACTAGCTAGAGAGCTGGCGAGACAGCTGACTTAACTAGCTGTCTTAACTACCTGTCCTGCTATCTAGCAGGTTGAATTAACTTGCTTGCTACATAGCTAGTCAACTAGCTATCCAGCTGAATTAACTAG
>NW_007261473.1:19204-19794 GCF_000164805.1 Carlito syrichta
AACCAGCTAGCTACCTAGCTAGCCAGCTGGCATAGCTTGCTGCCTTAAATAGCTAGCTACCCAGCTAGCTATCTAGCTAGTCAGCTGACTTAAATAACTGACTTAACTAGCTAACTAGCTGACATGACTAGCTGACTTATATAGCTAACTTCCTACATAGCCAGCTGACTTAACTAGCTAAAATAACTAGCTAGCTTAATGACAAGCCATCTGACTTAATTAACTTCTTACCTGGCTAACCAGCTGGATTTCCAACTGAAATAACGAGCTGACTTAACTAGCAAGACAGCTGGTTGCCAGGTGACTTAACAAGGTGACTTAGACAGCAAGTCAGCTGGCTAAACAGCTGCCTTAAATAGCTGGCTACCTATAAAGCCACTTGGCTAGCCAGCTGAACTACCTAGATTATTTAATCTAGCAAGCTTCCTAGCCAGCTCACTTAACTATCTAGCTACCTACCTAGCCAGCAGGAAAACTTACTGAATTAAGTAGCTGAATTGAACGGTTAGACTGCTGGTATGCAAGTTGACATCTAGCTAGCTACCTACCTAGCCAGCTGGCTAGACAGCTGACTAAACTAGCTGACCTAA
>NW_007261473.1:19814-21375 GCF_000164805.1 Carlito syrichta
CTAGCTAGCTGTCTTAACCAGCTAACTAAATTAGAAAGCTGACTTAACTAGCTGACTTAGAAAGCTGACTTAACTATTAAGCTAACTGGCTTTACTGGCTGACATAACTAGTTAGCTAGCGACTTAACTACCTGAATTAAATAGTTAGTTAAATATTTAGCTGGCTGAATAACTAGTTGAGTTAAATGGTTAGCTAACAAGTTAGGTTGCAGACTTAAGTAACTGACTTAAATAATTAGTTAACTAGTGAGTTAGCTCTCTTAGCTTGGTGACTTAGCTAGCTAGCTAGCTAGCTGACTTAGCTAGCTGACTTAACTAGTTGGCTAATGAGATAGCTAGCTGATGTAATGAGTTGGTTAACGAGTTAATTAAATGTTTTAACTATGTGGTAAAGGATTTAACTAGCTGTCTTCATTAGTTGGGTAACGAGTTAGCTAGGTGACTTAACTTGGCTGACGATTTGGTCGACTACTTAACTGGTTTAACACGTTGGCTCACTAATCGGCTGACTTCTTTGCTGGCATAACAAGTTGGCCAACTAGTTGTCCGACTAGTTAGCTGGGTTAATTAGTTGACTGACGAAGTGGCCCACAGGTTTGCTTGGTTAACTATTTGTCTGGTTAGTGTTCTGACCTAACCAGATGGCTGACTAGTTGGTCGACTAGTTAGCTGACCTAACCAGTCGGCCCACAAGTTAGCTGATGTAACTTGTCAGCTGACAAGTTGGTCGAATAGTCAGCCAATTGGTTAGCAGACTTAAATAGTTGGCCGGCTAGTTGGCTGATCAGTTAGCTTCCTTAAATAGTAGTCCGGCGAGTTAGCCCACAGTTGAGCTGACTTAACTAGTTGGCCGGCGAGTGACCCGACTTGCCAGCTGACTTAACTATTCAGCCAGTGAGCGAGCCAACTCGTCAGCTGATTTAACTAGTCAGCCGGAGAGTGAGGTGACTGGTCAACTGATTTTAGTCAGCTAGTGAGTGAACCGAATGGTCCTAAGAGTTAACTTTTCAGCCGTCGAATGAACTAATTGGTGAGCTGACTCATCTAGTCTGCCGGCTAGTGACCCAACATGTTAACTGCCTTAACTACTCGACTGGCTTGCAAGCCGACTTGTGAGCTGACTTAACTAGTCAGGTGGTGAGCAAGTCGACTAGTTAGGTGACCTGTTGGCCTGCAAAAGAGCTGTCAATTTAGTTGACCTGTTGGCTGGCAAGTAAGCCAACTAGATTGCTGACTAGTTTGCAGCCAAGCGAGTCGATTAATTAGCTGACGTGATGGAAAGCAGCGAGCCCAGTAGTTATCTAACCAGATAGCTGAGTTGATAGCCGATTAGTAATCTAAGTAATTAGTTGATTTTTGAGCTTGTTTAGCTAGCTGACTAGCTAGCTGACTAGCTGACATAACTAGCTAGCAAACAAGCCATGTAACTCTCTAGCTTGCTGACTTAACTAGCTAGCTATCTGGCTAGTTAGCTGGATAACTGACTTAACTATCTAGCTGACATGCTACCTGACTAGCTAGCTGACTTAACTAGCTAGCAGACTAGCAAGCTGACTAGCTA
>NW_007261473.1:22931-23295 GCF_000164805.1 Carlito syrichta
GTGACTAAACTAGCTGAATTAACTAGATATACAGATGGCTAGGCACCTGACTTAACTAACTCTGTACCTCCCTAGCCACCTGGATAGCAAGCTGACTTAATTTGCTGACATTATTAGCTTCTCAGCCGGCTAGCCAACAAATTAAATGGGTCACAACCTAGCCAGCAAGCTTGCTAGCAAACTGACTTAACTTGATCTCTTAACTAGCTGGCCTGCTTTCTAGTCAGTTGAATTAACTAGCATGTTACATAGCTGGCCAGCTGATTGTCAAGGTGAACTATCTAGGTGACTTATATAGCTAGCCAGCTGTCTACCTGCTTACTTAACTAGCAAACTACCTAGCTAATCAGCTGCTTTCTCACCT
>NW_007261474.1:0-11054 GCF_000164805.1 Carlito syrichta
GATGACTCCCCATTACCCAGTATCCTGCTTCACTCTGCAGGATGCCGAGACAATCCCTGGTGACCGAGAATTCCAGTTGTTTGGATATCAAAAGAAAGACGCCCATAATTTTCTTTGGGAACTGGAATCCAAGATTCCTGGTTCCCCTTCACCAGTCCTCCCCAAAATGTGGAAAATTCAAAATCCTACATCCCAATTTCGACAAGCCCACCCACAAGAATTTTCTGTAGTTTGAAGTCACCTGAATCGAGGGATTTTGTACCAATATGCCTTTTGATTCTGGGCAACATGATTATGGTGGTAGATGTTCCTAGGTCACAAAAGGATTTGTAGGGCCAGATCCTTGATTACAACTAACAAGAAGACCATAAAATTCCTGTATATATGTAATGACAGATTTAGCGAATCCACGCAGCAAGTAGCTCTGAAACATGTAGGAACCCAGATGTCCAGATTGCTGATAAATCCTTATAGAGAGGCCCTGTAGATTCTGGTTATGGAGAACTCCTATAACCGAATTTCCTTTTCGTTCTCAGCAAAATGCACTGATTTTCCTTGTCAATGTGGATTCAAAACTCTGTATACAAAAAGACAGATGCTGAAAAGATTCCTGGGGACGTAGAATCTATGATTCCTGGTTACCTTTAAAAATACGTATTAAACATTTGGCAACTGCAAAACCCTTGACCCGTGTCAAAATACTAAGAGTAACAGAATGTGAAGGATTACAGGGTTCAGCTTAAGACCAGAGTTACACCTATATATGGCAAGAATATCCTTTGTTTCCTGGAATCTGGCCTTAGTTGTTCCAAGGAACTTAACAGACTGGAATGCCCGATACCCATGTACAACTTTCAAAACACCAATGTTCCTGGAGACTTGAAATGACTGATTTGTAATATCCGAATGCTAAATTGCTCCGAAATATTTGGAGAGCTCGAAGCCCTGTTTCTTGTTTGCCCCATAGCAGATACTCTGGGTATTTTTTGGATTGAGGACTCGTACAACAATGATTTTATTTTTCCTTAGTTAGAGGCCGTGTAGTGTCCTGTACATGAGGACTCTCTTTCCCTAGATTTCTGTTTCAAAACCTTGATTCTTGTTTGGCCTTTAGTAAGACGCCACGTTGATATTTTGATGGAGGCACTGTGTAAAACTGATATCTTCTTTTTTCTTAGCAAGAGGCAATGTCGTTTCTTGTATATGAAGACTGCTATTAACCACATTCATTCCTCGAATCCCTGATTCTTCTTTACCCGTCAGCAAGATGCCCTGTAGATTTTCAGGACTGAGGACTCATATAACCCAGATTCCTTATTTAGCAACAGCCGTGCAGTTGCCTGTATATGAGTACTCCCTTTCCCAGATACATGCTTAAAACCCTGATGCTGCTTTAGACCTTAGTCAGACGCTGTGTCGTTTTTTAGGGATTGAGAATACATGTCACCCAGATTCCTTATACTTTCTTGGGAAAAGTCCGTGCAGTAGCCTGTATATGAGTATTTCATTTCCCTAGATTATGCTTCAAAAACACAAATACGTGTTTAGCCCTTAGCAAGAAACCCAGAAATTTTTTTGGTGATAGAGGACTCGTGTAAACCAGATTCCTTTTTCTTCCTTAGCAATAGACAGTGTAATTTCCCGTATATGAGGACTCCCATTATTCAGATTCCTAGTGCCAAAATCTGATAAATGGTAATCTTTTAGCAAGACGCTCTGTACATTTTTGGGATGGAGGACTAGTGTAACCAAGATTCCTTATTCCTCTGTAGCAACAGGTTGAGTAGTGTTCTGTATATGAGGACTCCACTTACTGAAATTCCTGCTTCATTCTCAGCAAGAAGCCGAGACATTTCCTGGTGACCTAGAATTCCAGTTGCTTGGCTATCAAGAGAAAGACTCCCACAAAGTTCTTGTGGAATTGGAAGCCAAGAATACTGGTTCCCTTTTCAAAAGACACCCTAAATATATGGTGGCATAAAAGCCCAGATTGCTAATTAAACCTATTCAAGAGACCTTATAGATTTAGGCGATTGAGAACTCTAAGAACCAGATTCTCTTTCCGTTCTCAGCAAGATGCCCTGATTTTCCCTGTCTATGTGGTTTCCAAAACTCTGTATAGAAAAATGCAGATGCCCAGATGTTTCCTAGGGACGTGGATTCCATGATTCCTGGTTACATTTTGATAATTCGTACTAAATATTTGGCCACTGGAAAACCCTCGGTCCCTCTCCAAATGAAACTACAAACGAACATTTAAGGATTACCAAGTTCATCTTTAGACCAGAGTTACATCCAAATACGGCAAGAAGATACTTTTGCTCCGGGAAACTGGCCTAGTTGCCCCGAGGAGCCTTAGTGACTTGTGCTACCATATACCCGTTTACAACTCTCAAGAGGACGAGAATGTTGCTGGAGTCCTGAAATGACTGATTTATAATACCCACAAACCAAATATCTGTGAAACATGAGACAAGCTCGAAGCCCTGGTTTGTGATTATCCCGTAGCAAGACACCCTGAAAATTTTTTGGATTGGGGACTAGTTTATCACAGATTTCTTATTCTTCCTTAGGGAGGGGCCGTGTAGTGTCCTGTATATGAGGACTCCCTTTCCCCAGAATCCTGCTTCAAAACCCTGATTCTTGTTTAGCCCTCAGCAAGATGTCATGTAGATAATGTGACGGAGGATCCGTGTATAACAGGTTTCTTATTTCTCCTTAGCTAGAGATCGTGTAGATTCTGTATATGAGGATGGCTATTACCTATGTTGCAGCTTCTAAACCCTCATCCTTTTAGCCCTCAGCAGATGGCCTGTTGAATTTTAGGACTGAGGACTGCGATAACCCCGATTCTTTTTCTTCCTAGTCAAAAGGTTGTGTATTTTCCTTTATATTAGGACTCTCATTACATAGATCCTGCTTCAAAACTCTGATTCTTTTTTACACCTTTCCAAGATGCCCTGTAGATTTTAGGGATTGAGGACCCGTGTAACCCAGATTCCTTATTCTTTCTTAGCAAAAGGTCATGTAGTTGCCTTTATATAAGAATTCCATTTCCCCAGACTCATGCTCGAAAACACCCTGATTCGTGTTTAGCCCATAGCAAGACGACCTGAAGTTTTATTGTGATTGAGGACATGAGTAACGCAGATTCCTTATTGTTACTTAGCAATAGGCAGTGAAGTTTCCTGTATAGAAGGACTACCATTACCCAGATTCCTACTTCCAAAACCTAATTAGTGGTTACCTCTTAGGAAGGTGGCCTGTAGTTTTTGGATTGAGTACTCATGTAACCAAAATTCCTTATACTTCTTTAGCAATATGACGTGTAGTTTCCTGTTTATGACGACTCCCATTATCCAGATTCCTACTTCACTCTGCAGGATGCCGAGATAGTTCCTGGTGATTGAGAATTACAGATGTTTGGGTATCAAGAGAAAGACTCCCATAATGTTCTTGGGAACTCGAATCCAAGCTTCCTGGTTCCCCTTCACAAGACCTCCCCAAAATGTGGAATCTCCAAAACCCAACTCCCAATTCTGCCCTGCCAGCCCACAAGAATTTTCTGTAATTTGAGATCACCTGAATCGAGGGAATTTGTACCAGTATGCCTTTTCATTCTGGGGAACATGATTATGGTGGTAGATGTTCCTAGGACACAAAAGGATTTGTAGTGGCCAGATCCTTGATTACAACTAACAAGATTACCAGAAAGTTCCTGTGGATCTGTAACGACAGATATAGCGTATCCCCAGAGCAAGTAGCTCTGAAAAATGTAGGGACCCAGAAGCCCAGATTGCTGATTAAACCTTATCATGAGGCCCTGTAGATTCCGGTTAATGAGAACTCCTAGAACCGGATTTCCTTTTCGTTCTCAGCAAGATGCCCTGATTTTCCCTTGTTATGTGGATACCCAAACTGTGTATACAAATAGACAGATGACACGAAGTTTCCTAGGGACTTGGGTTCCATGATTCTTCATGACCCTTAAATGTATGTAATAAATATTTGGCAACCTCAAAAAACCAGGCCCCTATCTGAATAGACGGACAAACGGAAGTTTTAGCGTTGCGAGGTGCATCTTAAGACGAGAGTTACACACAAACATGGCGAGAAGATTCTTTGGGCTCTAGAATCTGCCCTTTGTGTCCCGAGTTAACCAATGGACTTGTAGGAACACATTATCGGTTATCAGTATGAAGATTACCAGAGGGTTGCTGAGGATATATAATGAAAAACTTGTCATATACAAGAGACCAGTTCCCCTAAAAAATGTGGGAAGATAGAAGCCCAGATTCCAGATTATCCCTTATGATGTGGCTCTGTAGAATTCTGGAATTGGTGACTCCCATAACCCAGGTTTTTTGTTCTTAATGAGACTCCCGGTGAAGTGGAAGTACAAACTATTAAATACCAATACTCATATGCCCAAATGGTGACCAGGGCCTTGGAATCCAAGATTGCTGGATCCCCTTTAAGAATATGTCCGAAGTATGTAGGAGCTCCTACAATCAGGTTTTGAATATCAATGAGAAATTCCAGCAGTAGTTTTGGAATTAGGAGGAAAACATGAAGCCAGAAATTACATTATAAAATGGGGAGATGATTCCTTGTGTTGTGGAATCTGGCCTTCCAGGCTCCTGCCAAACAAGCGGAGTAGATGGTTACATTCTCTGTTACAACTAACAAGGGGAGCAGCACGTCACTGGGGATCGGTAATGTCAGATTTGTGGTATGGATATAGGAATAAGATTTGAAAAATGTGAGAAACAAGACTCCAAAATTCCTGATTAGCATTTAGAAATATACTGTAGACTTCTAGTTTTGAGAACTAAATGAAGACAGGGAAAAATTAGCAACTGCTCAGAAGTTTGCTGGTCACATGGAAACTGATTTTCCTTGTTCCACATTGGTAACATGAGTAGAAGCTTTCTGAATACATAGTGTCCCAGATTCATGCTTCATTCTCAGCAATATGACCAAATGGTTCCCGGTGCCCTGGAAGTCCAGATTCTTGGCTCCCAATGGAAATACTCCAGAATGTCCTGTAGACTTGGAAGCCACGAACCTGGTGCCCTCCCAAAATTAACTTCTAAAAATAGTGCAACATCTAAACTCAAGTTACTAATTCCGAATAGCTGCACTACCAGATGTTTCTTGCCTACAACTTAACCCTGAACTCAGGGCTCACATTCAAAAGAACCGAGATGATTACTTGTGTCCTGGAATTTGGCATTAGAGGATCCAGAATCTAAATGGATTTAAAGTGCCATAATACCATTTAAACTATCGAGAGGACCAGAATGTTGCTGGTCTTCTGGAATGACTGATTAATAATATCCAAGTAGGAAACAGCTCAGAAAAATGTGGGGACGTCGAAGTCCAGAGTTTTGTAGAACTTAGCAAGATGTCCTGTACATTTTGGAATTGAAGACTCATGGAAACCCAATTCTTTATTCTTCTGTAGAAAGCGCCCCTGTAGTTTCCTGCATATGAGGTCTCCCATTCCCCAGATTCCTGCTTCGAAATCCTGATTCTTGTTTAGCCCTTATCAAGATGCCCAGTCGATTTTTGGCATTGAGGATACAGGAAAACCAGATTCCTTATTCTTTCTTAGCAATAGATTGTGTAGTTTCCTGTGTGTGAAGACTCCCAATACCCACATTTTTGCTACTAAAACCTGATTCTTGTTTAGCCCTTAGCAAGATGCCCTGCAGATTTTTAGGATTGAGCATATGTTAACCCAGATTCCTTATTCGTCCTTAGCAAGAGACTGTGAATTTTCCTGTATATGAGGAATCCTATTCCCCAGATTTGTGCGACAAATCCATGATACATTTTTATCACTTAGTAAGACTCCCTGTAGTTTTTTGGGATGTGAGGACTCGTGTAACCCAGATTCCTTATTCCTCTGTAGCAAGAGGCAATGTAGGTTCCTGTATATGAAGACTCCCATAACGCAGATTCCTGCTTTTTCTCAGAAATTCGTTCAATATTTTCTGATGAACGTAGATTTACAGTTGTTTGGATACCAATTGGAAGACTCAGATGTGGTACCTGGGAGCTGTAGTCCAAGTTCCCATGGTCCCCTTAACAAGACTTTGCAAAAATGTGGAATATTGTAAACCCAATATCCCAATTGCTACCAGCCGATCACAAGAAAGTTCTGTATTTTGAGGCAACCTGAAGCGAAGGATTTAGTAGCAAACTGCCAACTGACACCTGAAGCGAAGGATTTAGTAGCAAACTGCCAACTGACACCTGAGGATATGGATTATGGCCAAATGTGTTCATAAGAAACAAACGGAATTGTAGGTCCAGATCCTCGATTACAATTATCAAGAGGACCGTAAACTTCTTGGGAATCTGTAATGAGAGATTTTAGGCATCCATGCAGCAAGTAGCTCTGAAAAAAGTAGGGACCTAAGAGCCCAGACTCCTCATTAAACCTCAAGAGGCCTTATACATTTTGGCGATTGAGGACTCCCTGATCCCAGATTCCCTTCTCGTTCTCAGTAAGTTGCTCTGATTTTCCTTGGCATCTGGATTCCAAGATTCTGTATAAAAATAGACAAATGCCCAGCTGTTTTCCCGGGACATGGAATCCGTGATTATTGCCTACCTTTAAAAATATGTACAACATACACAGTAACCTCAAAACCCCAGGTCCAAACCTAGTAGATGCACAAACGGAAATTTAGGATTACAGGGTACATCTTAAATCAAGAGTTACATGCAAATATGCCGAGATGATTCTTTCAGTACAGGAACCTGGCTTTAGTTGTCCCAAGGATCCCAACTAAATTTAAGGGATAGATTCTTTGTTGCAACAATCAAGACGACCAAAAGGTTGCTGGGAATCTGTAATGACACTTGTCAATTCCTAGTGTCAACTAGCTCTGAGTAATTTGGAGAACTAGAAGACCAGATTCCAGGTAAGTCTTTATAATGGAGCCCAGTAGAATTCATGGATTTAGACCTCCCATAACCCAATTTCCTTTTTTTTATTTATCAGGAGACGTCCGGACATTTTCTGGTGACGTGGAAGTACAAACTCTTACATACCAATACTCATACCTCCAGAAGTTTCCCAGGAATCTGGAGTCCAAGATTGCTGGTTCCCCCTTAAGAATACATCCTAACATGTGGGAAACCCTAATCCCATATTCTGAATACCAAAAAGAATGTCCAGAAGTAGTTTCTGGATGACGAGGTAAACCTGAAGCCAGAGATCACATTAACAAACGGTGAGATGATTCCTTGGATTGTGAAATCCGGCCTTATAGGACCCTGTGGAACAAACGGACCAGTAGGCCAGATTCTGAGTTACAACTCTCAAGAGGCACAACAGGTTCCTTGGGATCGGTAAAGCCTGATTGGTGGTATGCATATAGGACATAGCTCTGAATAATATGGGGATCATATCTGCCAGATTCCAGATATGCATCTAGCTAAAGTCCCTTTCGAGTCCTAGGTATGAGCACTGCCTTAAGCCAGGGATAAGTGTAGCAATTGCCCAGATGTTTGCAAGTTACATGGAAACCGAGATTCCTGGCTCTTATTTAGTAAACCGTGAAGAAACTTTCAAGGGACACAGTGACCCAGATTCCTGTTTCGTTCTAAGCAAAACGCCAAGATATTTCCTGTTGTCCTGGATATCCACACTCTTGTATACCAATAGTAAGATGACAAGATTATTCCTGCGGACGTTGAATCTAAGATTCCTGGTGCCATTCCAATAGTACCTCCTAATAATGTGAACAACTCAACCCTAAGTCCTAATTTCGAACAGCTGAACCACCAGAAGTTTCTGGAGTACGAGGTAACACTGAAGTCAGCGCTTACATACAAAAAATCCGAGATGATTACTTGTGTCCTGGAATCTGGCCTCAGAGGTTCTGAGTATCTAAATGGACTTGTAGTGCCTGACTCGCGATCGCAATTATCAAGAGTACCAGAATGTTGCTGGAGCTCTGGAAAGAATGTTTTGTAATATCAACATGGGAAACAGCTCTAAACCATGAGGGTGCTCGAAGTCTGGTTGTTTCTTTAGGCCTTAGGAAGACGTACTGTAGATTTTCGGGATTGAGGACTCATGTAATCCAGAATCCTTTTTTATCATTAGCAACAGGCAGTGCAGATTCCTATATATGTGGACTGCCATTACCCAGACTCCTGCTTCTTTCACAGCAAGACACTGAGACATTTCCTGGAGATGGAGAGTTCAAGTTGTTTGGATATCAAAAGAAAGACTCCCAGAAGCTTCCTAGGGAATTTGAAACCAAGATTCCTGCTTCCCTTTAACATGAAACCCTAAAACTTTGGGAACTAGAAGCCCAGATTCCTGATTAAGCCATATCAAGTGGCCCTGTAGACATCAGCGATTGAGAACTCCAAGAACCCGCACACCTTTTCATTCTTTGCAATATGCCCGGATTTTCCCTGTCGATGTGGATTCCGAAATCTGTATATAAAAAGACAGATGACCAGAAGGTTCCTAGTTACGTGGAATCCATGATTCCTGGTTACCTTTAATAATGCGTACTAAACATTTGGCAAGTGCAAAACCCTTGTCCCCTCTCAAAATAAAAGGAGAAACGGAAGGTAAAGGATTACAGGGTTCACCTTAAGACCAGAGTTACATCCAAATATGACAAGAAGATTCTTTTTGTCCTGGAATCTGGCCTTAGTTGTTCTGAGGAACCTAACAGACTTGGATTGCCCGATACCCGTTTACAACTTTCAAGAGGACCAAAATGTTACTGGAAATGTTTCAGTGTCTTGCTGTGAAAGAAGCAGGAGTCTAGGTAATGGGAGTCCACATATATAGGAAACTGCACTGCCTCTTGCTAATGATGAAAAAGGATTCTGGGTTACATGAGTCCTCAATCCCGAAAATCTACAGGACGTTTTCCTAAGGCCTAAACAATCATCCAGACTTCGAGCACCATCATGTTTTAAAGCTGTTTTCCATGTTGATATTACAAAACATTCTTTCCAGAGCTCCAGCAACATTCTGGTACTCTTGATAATTGCAATCGCGAGTCAGGCACTACACGTCCATTCAGATACTCGGAATCTCTGAGGCCAGATTCCAGGACACAAGAAATCATCTCGGATTTTTTTGTAAGTCAGCGCTGACTTCAGTGTTTCATCGTACTCCAGAAACTTCTGGTGGTTCAGTTGTTGGAAATTAGGACTCAGAGTTGAGTTTTTCACATTATTTAGGAGGTACTTTTGGGATGTAGCCAGGAATCTTAGATTCAACGTCCGCAGGAATATTCGTGTCATCTTACTATTGTTATACAAGAGTCTGGATATCCAGGACAACAGGAAGCATCTCGGCGTTTTGCTTAGAACGAAACAGGAATCTGGGTCACATCCTAGGTACGTGGAATCCATGATTCCTGGTTACCTTTAAAAATACGTACTAAACATTTGGCAATTGAAAAACCCTTGTCCTCTCTCAAAATAAAAGGAGAAACGGAAGGTGAAGGATTACAGGGTTCACCTTAAGACCAGAGTTACATCCAAATATGGCAAGAAGATTCTTTTTATCCTGGTATCTGGCCTTTGTTTTTGCGAGGAACCTAATAACTTGGAGTGCCCGATACTCGATAACAACTTTCAAGAGGACCAGAATGTTGCTGGAGTCCTGAAGTGACTGATTCGTAATATCTGCATGCTAAATTGCTCCAAAACATTTGGGGAGCTCGAAGCCCTGTTTCTTGTTTGTCCCTTAGCAGACACCCTGGGAATTTTTTGGATTGAGGACTCGTACAACAAAGATTCTTTATTCTTCCTTAGAGTCAGTGTAGTGTCCTGTATATGAGGACTCTCTTTCCCGAGATTCCTGTTTCAAAACGCTGATTCTTGTTTAGCCCTTAGTAAAACGCCATGTGGACTTATTTATAGAGGAACGGTGTCAAACTGATTTCTTCTTTTTTGTTAGCAAGAGGCCAAGTAGTTTCCTGTATATGAGGACTGCTATTACCCACATATATGCCTCGAATCCTTGTTTCTTCTTTAACCATCAGCAAGATGCCCTGTAGATTTTCAGGACTGAGCAATTATATAACCCAGATTCCTTATTTTTAGCAACACCCGTGCATTTGCCTGTTTATGAGTACTCCCTTTCCTTGATACATGCGTCAAAACCCTGATGCTTGCTTAGCCCTTAGAAAGACGCTGTGTAGTTTTTGGCGGATTGAGGACACATGTCACCCAGATTCCTTATACTTTCTTTGGATAAGTCCATGCAGTTGCCTGTATATGAGGATTTCATTTCCCTAGGTTATGTTTCAAAAACCCAAATTCGTTTTTAGCCTTTAGCAAGACACCTTGAAGTTTTTTTTTTAGATTGAGGACTCGTGTAAACCAGATTTCTTATACTTCCTTAGCAATAGCCCGAGCAATGTCCTGTATATGAGGAATCTCATTATCCAGATTCCTACACAGAAAACCTGATTGGTGGTTATCTCTTAAAAAGGCGCTCTGTAGAGTTTTGGGATGGAGGACTCATGTAAACAAGATTCTGTATTCTTTCTTAGCAACAGTCCATGTAATCTTCTGCATATGAGGACTCCATTACTGAAATTTCGGCTTCATTCTCTGCAAGACGCCTATACCTTTCCTCGTGACCTAGCATTCCAGTTGCTTGGATATCAAGAGAAAGACTCTCATAAAGTACTTGTGGAATAGGAACCCAAGGTTTCTGGTTCCCTTTTCAAAAAACACCCTAAAAATGTGGCGACATAGAAGCTCAGATTGCTGATTAAACTTTATCAAGAGACCTTGTAGATTTAGGCGATTGAGAACTCCAAGAACCGAATTCCCTTTCTGTTCTCAGCAAGATGCCCTGACTTTCCCTGTCTATGTGGATTCCAAAACTCTGTATACAAAAATGTAGATGCCCAGATGTTTCCTAGGGACGTGGAATCCATGATTCCTGGTTACATTTTAATAATTCCTGCTAAATATTTGGCAACTGCAAATCCTCGGCCCCTCTCCAAATAAAAGTACAAATGGAAAATTATGGATTACCAAGTTCATCT
>NW_007261475.1:0-14533 GCF_000164805.1 Carlito syrichta
CCAGTTACTTTGAATATCAGCCTATGACTTTTAAAGTTCTGAACAGTTGGAGCTGAGCTGCATTTCTGTAATTAATGGGCTGTCCATGGCCTAGAGCACATTCAGATGATGCTTCTAAATAAACTCCCAGTCATAACAAAGCCATATGCAAAAACACAGGAATTTCACATTTAATCAGTGCACAGGAGGAGAAAATTCTGCTTGTATAATGGAAATGATAACTTTGAAATACTTGAGCACTCACCTTGAAAAAAGGCAGAAAGACTCAATTCCTATAATATGATGAGTCCACGAAGCCAAGAATCACAGGGAAGCTTTGATTTCATGGAATCTAGCAGAAGAGGTTCTAGATGGTCACTCCAAATTCTAAGTAGCCTGTTAATCATCCTCATTTTATACTTACATTCATGTAATAGGTATCTTTGCATGAGTCAATTTTAAATATAGGCAATTTGTAAGCAAAATTCTTTACCAAATATTTAAGCTCAAGTTCTAAAATTATTCAAGGTTTGATCCTATTGCACAGTTAGACTCCATTTCAGCTGCAAAATACACATCAAGCTGAAAGGTGTGAAATTACTTTTAAAGCCAATACTATATATTATATGCCAGAAATACAGGGTCACTTTCCTGAGTCATAGAAAATGTTCATGGACCAAGTTAACTTTTTGAAGACTCCTTTAGAGGATATATGGACATTCACTGTCTCACCACAGCAGGGCTCAGGAGCCTAAAGTATGATGCATTCCTGAGAGCTTCAGCTATTTCCACACAAGGTAGGGTAATACAGTGGCAAAGGGACTGCCCCTGGGGTCCTCACTTTGTCAATGGAATTTTTTCAAACTTGGGGCAATCCTTAATGTATTGGAACATTACTTTCTTATCTGCAACATGATGATAGTGATACATATCATAAAACACTGTATCAAAAGAGAAAATACATTGAGAGGATGAATAATATACAACCAGAGTAGGCAAGATTTTCTTCTCTCAATCTCATTAGCTCATCAACACTTAGCAGATTTAAAGACACAGACTGGGTTGCATTTGCTAGTGAGTAAATTTGTGTTCAAATATCTTTCACAAGTGTGGCTTGCTCTGCAGTGCCACAGCACAAGTCCCGCTGCCTGGTGTTTTGGTCCAGGGTGGCAGCAGGGAGTAGAAGACTCTGGCTTTGCCAGGACTCGGTTGTCACCACCATCAGGCTCAGGTGTGCTCCTTTAATTAGAAAATCAGACCTCTTGGTGTGAAGTTCGTGCATGCTTGAATTCCTTTATTTAGTTAAAAATAATTTAGACCTAAGGAATTTAGGATAAAGAATCTATGACAAGTCAATCTTTTTTTTCTTATTTTTTAAGAGTCAGAGTCTCACTCTATTGTTCAGGCTGGAGTACAGTGGCACAGTGATAGCTCACAGTAGTCTTAAACTCCTGGGCTCAAGCAATATTCCCTTCTAGACCTCCTGAGTAACTGGGACTACAGACACGCACCACTATGCCTGGCTAATTTTTTAATTTTAATTTTTGTAGAGACAGAGTCTCATTATGTTGCCCAGGATAGTCTCAAACTTCTAGCCTCCAGTGATCCTCCCGCCTTAGCCTACCCAAGAAGCTGAGACTACAGGCTTGAACTACCATGTCTCACTGGACAGCATCTTATGCAAATTTCCTGCAATGGAATCTGGCAGGGCAAGCCCAGCTAACAATATCCTGTGTCTTTGATTCATTCTTTGTTCTTGTTTATAAATATGATCTTGTAGGAGGAGGTGACTCTGGAATGGAGCAAGATCCAGGCATCCCTGGATACCCTGGCTAAACGCCCTATTATTACATTGATTCAAATACTAATTCCTCATTAACATAAACATAAGTGATGGTGGGTTGTTTTGCGTATTTCTGGTAGCAATTACTAATGCTGTTTGTTATTAATGCGATCATTTACCCAGATTTCTGGAGAAAAACATGTTATTCCATTAACTTTTTGTTCCATGAATGTTGATGTTTCTTGATGTTTCTTACAGGTCTTCTCTTTTCACTTTTCAGCATAATCCCATCTACTTTGATGAATTACCGCTACATTGATTACTTCTTAATTTACAGCTCCATGCTTACTCTCTTCTTTGGGGTTCAGTTCTATATCAATGCACCTAGTAGATTTTCCACAATATCTTAATGTGGCTAACATCATCAATTTTATTATGACTTACACTTATCTTATTTTCTATTTTAATGAAATTAGTAATAGCATTATCCCTTCCCCAACATTCCTTTTAATTCTGATCCGCTTTTTCCTTTCCCATTCTATTCTGTGACTTCTCCCACCGCCCCTCCCCTTCTTCATTGAGACAAGGTTGCCCAGGCTGATCTCAAACTCCTGGACTCAACCAATCCTCCCACCTCAGCCTCCCAAAGTGCTGGGATTACAGGCATGAGCCACCATGCCTGGCCCACTTCTTCTTCACTTAGACATCTACCCACTTTCCAAATTTCAGACTTTTCTGTCTCAGATCTGTCTCAACGTAGAGTCACTCACTACCTTACTTTAGAATAGATCCTCATCAAATGTTGCTTGGCTACAACTCCCTGCCTCTAGTCTTCTCTTTTTCTATTTTTTTTTCCTTCTTTGTCCCCTCCCCACCAGTTATTTTCCTAGAGCAAAAAGCAAGAATGTTACTCTTTTCCTTAAAATCTCTTCTCACATTCCACCATCTACTCAGTAAGGTCTAAATTACTAATCATCGTCACATGGTTTTAAGTTATCTGTTGCCTATTCAATTCTCTGACCTCACGACCCACACATTTATCCTATTCACCAATATCTCAGATTATTCAAAGGCTAGTATTTTCTCATCTCCCCCTGGACCTTTCCCTTCTCCATTTGGCAATTTCTATTAGTTATTTAGGGCTCGGTTTAATTTATTCTCTTACAAAGCCCTTCCTTATTATTTTCTGGTCAGACAGCTCCTCCTCAGACCCTGTCCCTACGCCCATGTTACATACCTCATCATCTGCTGACTGATCGGCCTTTTTCTGAGATCTTTAATCAGGTATGAATATCCAATTATGCTCACAGTGTTTGCTGCATAGCAGAAGATTGAAAAATGCTTATTTGTTGGCGGATTGTTTAAATAGCAAATAACTTTTAATCTAAATAAGTTTAAAATCTCTTCTTTCACCCTCAGTTCCCCACCCTGCAACATCCATCTCAGACCCTAGCCGCACTGCAGATGCAACTATGTATAAGGCAAATTTTTGTAAGGTAATAGTCATATATAGATGCATGTGCTATGTTTATACAATGATTTTTTAATAAGTACCATTAATATATTTATGGGAAACCATTCATTAATTTTTGCATCTATAAAAGAGTAATATCTCAAAATTCAAGATTTTTAAACTCTAAACTTTATTAATTTATTTTCCTAATTAAGAATCCACGTTTGATGTTTTATTGCTAAATATTTCAGAGTAACATTTAACATGGATTTAAGGCTGGAAATAATAATTTTATTGGAATTTAATTTGTTGTCCTTATAGAATTTTCTTCAAAATTATTCAGTAACATAGGAGTTAGAATGGACAGAGAGTGCACAATGACTGTTCTTAATATATGTACATGGGAATGACTGTATAAATGTGAGAATGGATTCCTGAGCACTGTCTTGGGAGAGAAAAGATTAGGAACAACTAAGCTGAATTCCCTTATTTTGGCAAAGGTCATTCTTTAAACTGGTGTGTTATCAGAAAATGATTTGAATTATATTCATGCTGCAACAAGTATCTGTTTTGTAAATAACCAAAACGTTTTGTTCAGATGGCCATGTGGTATCTTCAATTTAGAACTGACCAGCCTTTAGTGAAATGCTTCTAATCAATCTAATTGATTAATTAAAACCACGCTTGAGGAATATTTTTCAACCAAAGCCTCCTAATTGCTTATCAATGAGTCTGAATTCGCATTCTGCTTTATCTGTGAGCTCCTTCTTGAGCTCCTTAGTGGTGGCCAAAAAAAGGAAACGTTTTAGAAGCACAGCCTCACACTGAAGGGACATTCACCAACAGGTCTAATAGACTCTGGCCAATTACCACATTTGTTAAAGCAGAGAAAACAGCGCCTGGCTTCTGTGACTTGCAGGGACTTGCCAGTCACTCTGGCTGTCGGCAACACATGTTTTTCTTCCTCCAGGGCTCACACGTGTTTTTCTTCCTTGCTTTTGATCTTCTGAACTCTCTCTCTGAAACCCTTGAAAATACCTTCTTCTCCCTTCCCATATTTTCTCCATGTGTTTTTCTTTCTTCCCTTACATTTCCAAGCTATGACAATTTCAGAGCCAAATATCCATAGTTTAGAATATATTTATTTATTTATTTATATTTTTTCCATGGGTTTTTCAAATCAGCAATTTCTATGTTTTGCAAGTGAAAATAGCCGGGCTCAGTGGCTCAGCCTGTAGTCCCGCGCCTTTGGGAGGCTGAGGTGAGTGGATTGCCTGAGCCCGCGGGTTCGAGACCCGCCTGGGCAGCGAGACTTCATCTCTATAATAAATCAAAAATCAGCCGGATTTGATAGTGCACGCCTGTAATTCCGGCTACTTGGAAGGCTGAGGTGGAAGGATCGCCAGAGCCCAGCAGGTCGAGGCTGCGGTGGCTGGGAGTGGCCATTGCACTCCAGTCTGGGCAACAGAGTGAGACTCCAACTCAAAAAAAAAAAAAGAAAGTGAAAATAGCAAACAGATAAATGGTCTATCATGTTAGAACTATTGCATCAAATACAGCGCTGGCATGTGCTTACTGACGTTCTCTTTGCAACTGGGAATCAAAGTGACTATGAATAGGAGGATGCTTGAGTATCAATTCAACTGTTTATAAAATAGGCCACCATAGACTCCGGCCCTTTGACTGTAACACAGCAGATGGTTCCATCAACATCCAGTTGCTGAATCAAAGGACCACAGGGCCTTGCTTCTTAGACCCATGGAGAATCAGGGGAGTTTGGGTTCTAATTTAACAAGCTTATCAAGATTATGGTTTAAACACAGTGTTTTTATTTTAAAGTTGACATTTTTCATTAATAATAATAAACTTGGTAGGATATTTGCCATACCTGAACTTGAATCACTATGTTTGCTTCAATTAATCGGTGAATACATCATCTAGTTTTGTCCTTAAAGCAAGTATTTTAAAAATACGTATTAGCATAACTGAGTGCCCAGCCCTGCATTGTGGAAGATTTCAAAAAATAATTTCTGTGCCCCGGTGGAGATTAAAATCTTGTTGGGAAGAGTAGAGACAAATCTTAGACAATGAAAAATAAATTTCTTTTTTTCTTTTTAGAGTTGGAGTCTCACTCTGTCACCCAGACTGGAGTGCAGTGGTACGCTCCCGGCCACTGTAGCCTTGACCTGCTGGGCTCCAGTGATCCTTCTGCTTCAGCCTTCCAAGGAGCCAGAACTACAGGTGCGTGCTACCACGCCTGGCTAATTTTTGATTTATTGTAGAGAAGAGGTCTCGCCAAGTTGCGCAGGTGGGTCTCGAACTTGCAGGCTCAGGCAATCCACTCACCTCGGCCTCCCAAAATGCTGGAATTACAGGTTAAGCCACCAAACTCGGCCAAAAATAAATTTCAAAATGTGTATCTACCTTCTTTTTTATATTTCTGGGATCTCAGTTCCAATCCTGATCATGAAACCATGACCAAGCCCATATGTCCTGCTGACTACTGTTGACTTACATGCCATATTAACATTTCATGACTGACATTCTGAAATTTAACAAATCACCTACTGAACACTTCCTCAATAACTTTCTTTTTCCTCAATAATAAGAGCAATAATTGTCAGTTGACAAAACATTAGCGTTTGCTTTAATTCATGTTTTTTCCTCCTGTCTTCAAGCTTGACATTTCTTACTTTAATTTTTTTTTCTCTTTGTCATCTGTGGTCTCAGCTGTCTCTCTTGTGTTGATTGTACCCCAATCCTTGCCTAGTGAACTCAGTCATATGTTATATGTGAGTTCATATATGTAAAGCATTCAATTCACAGCCTGGCACATGATAAGTGCCATGAGATTTGGGGGCTACTATTGTTTTTACTATCACCATAGTCATCATCACCAGTACTACTATCAAGGTTGCCTCAGAGCAAATCAAATGCATATAGTCCAATCTTTTCATTTTCCTATGTGTATATGTTTAATGTAGAGTCATAGCTTTCACTCTCAGACTTATTCTATTATCTGCATTGAATCACCATTAATGTCTTACCAACCTCTGCCAAATCTCTCGCATTCATTTTCTCTTCTCTGTATAGGTCACATTTACTGTGGTTTAAGCTCATTTCATTTCTCTGGAATTCTGCTTGAGACTCCAAGCTTTCTCTTTTTACTATAATTTATGTTGCCTGTGGTAGCCATTGTATTTTTTAAAGAAAGTATAGCTCCACTTACGCCACGTTTAAAAACTTCCAACAATCCCCACTGCCCAATACATAGAGTTCCCCATCCTTCCTGTGACGTCGAAGGCCCTCAGGATTCTGCTTTCAGAAGCTGTTTCTAGCTCTGTGGTTTCCATTTCTTTTCACACATCCTGGGGTGCAACCAGTCTACATCGTATCGAGTGCTCTCTCATTCCACACGTGTGCGGTGAAAACTTCCTACAGAGAAGCTTCTCTTTAGGTGTCACAGCACAGTGAAGAACAATAAAGACATGCTCACTGCTCTGAGATAAGCATCACATACTTGTTCCACCTCTGCTTCCCTGTGAGATAGCTTTGTCTTGTTTATCCACATGTGATTTGTCTGATGTGAAACCAGTAATATACCTTCTTATTTATGAAGCATTCTTGTCCTTCTGACTGCAATTCCTCTTTGCCTTCTTAATCTCCATGGTGTTTACTTGTGCACTGCACTTCACCTTTTCATTCTTAGTTTGCATTCTGTTCTGTATTTAGGGGATATGTGAAGATTCCCTGAACTCTGGACAAGGAATGCCAAAGCTCAGAACAGTCTCTCTAAATCTAGAGACTACTTTCTTCAACCATATGTGCCTGTTGCAAGCTTCCAGCTTCTATTCAGAGCTAGCCAGTGCTGTGTCTACTAGTATGCATGTATCTCATTGTGAGGTAAGTATAGAAATGCACTCAACTTGGAAACAGTAACAGAAGCAGGCTAAGTGAGCCTTCTGTACCATTATACTTTTTCTACGAGTTGTGAATGTTGTTCTTACTTCCTTATTTCTTCAAGTAGCAGACTGAAAAGAGGCTGGAAAGAGATGAAAATCAGCAATTGCCCCAAATTTCCAGGCAAGAAAAGCATATTGCTTGAAATATTGATATGATTGAAGGGAAAGTAGTATTTTTGCTTGAATTATCTGTGTAATAGATTCTACTGACTACTTCATAAAATATGTGCAGACACAGCTTATGTTGCAACCCTATTTTAAAAACTCATCCTTTAGAACAATAATTTCAGCATCACAAGTATACTTTTTCTCTATTTCTCTATTTCTTTTCATATCATTTTTACCACATAGTTACCAACTTGCTGAAAAAGTAGTTTCAGAAGAATCCTGATTTGCAGAGCACAGGTTTCCTTAGCTCAAGGTTATATATGTTCTGAAGTGGAAATAAAGTCTCTTCAAACTCAATGGAGCTGAGTTTGCTGTTCAGGGAATTTTAATAGCTATTTCTTAATGGATCTAGACCATATCCTTCTGATTAAGTGTAAATAGCATTTGGTAAGGAGGTGAGATACTCATTCTTCATCTTCCTCTGCTATCCCACATGACTTAAAACAAAAGCAAATAAAAGAAGCAGCACAGTGTTGCTGTTGCAAAAGTCTGAAAATGTTGTTGTGTATGAAATTATTTATAGAGAATTAACTGAAGTGAACTCTTCCAATAATATTTTCTTACTAACAAAGTTGTTAATAATGAGATGAGTCAGTTATAATGGTCAATTATAACTTCAAATTAATCACTGATTACTTTTCAATATATTGTACCTGTCAAGGCCAGTAGCACATCTGTAGTGTTTAAGAGTGCAGACTCTGAAGATAGTGCATTTGAATTCAGACTCCTGTGATCTTGGGTGGGCCATCTTCTTGTCCTCTGGATAAACCTTGACTTCCCTAATAATCAAATAAGGGGAATAATCTTATGTACCTCAGAGTTAGTACTCTACAGATCTTAGCTCTTATGTTTTTATTGTTAAGATGACATTTGATATTTTGAAAAAAAAAGATTTTATCTTCAACATTCTTTGTGACCTTTATAGATATCTGCTGATTTAATGCAACTTCGAAAATAAAAACATTTGACATATCTTCACCTTATTAATCTAGAACACCATTTAAATATGCAATCAGTGTTTCTTCCCTTGGGTAATATGTGAAAAATATTAGTCATTCAGAATATGATCTATTATATGACCTGAGTGAAACCTGAAATTTCACTTTGAATGCCAATAGTATTTTTTAAAAAAACTGAAATCAATTTTATTGTTTAAAGCTGTTGTACGTTCATAGCAAAATTGAACAGAAAGTACAGAGCTCTAATACATCCTCTTCTCTCAAAATACCCAAAAGCATTTTTGTTGAGTTTAATTATAGATTGAGGGTTGCTTGCTTTTACATAATCCACCATCTACGTTGTTTTTAAAAAATTCTAATTAATGAATGTTATCATATATATCCTGATTAAAAAAATTAGAATGCATATTGCTAAATTGAAGGAATAGATTTAGGAGTATTTCTACTTCAGAGCAATAAAGTATATTCATTAAATCTAAAAAGTCCAGATCATTAAACATTATTTTTTTTATTTCTGTATATATTGGTTATACTCTATTTATTAATGGCTCTGCGAACATAACTGAAAATTTTGGATCGGATGACATAGTATCTATTTCTTTAGTCCCTGGGTTCTGGGATAAGTTGGAATATAAAAAGTGACTGATTATAAAATAACTCATTTTAATAGAAAATGAGAAGCAGCAACTCTTGCAAAATGTTTCAGAATAAGAGAAAAGTACACTACAAACGAGAAAAGGAAAACACTAACTGGCTATACAAATATATGACATTTTAGCACATAAAATTTCTCCTTTAACTAAGGAACTTCTGTTCCATCAGGATTCCTCTCAGAACAAGTTCTTACCTTCTGAATCATCAGTGATAGCTACAGCTTTAATGATACCAAAGGGGTTAAAACTTAAATGCAGCGATTGCCCCTCATTGCTAAAAACACAGCCAAACCCTGGTGGCTCTCTTCTCTGTCACAAGCACCACTAACCCCTTCCTTTGAAGTTCTACTTCTCTGACCACTATGGCCAACCCCAATCCCCTCCCTGAACTTTCATGCAATGATGCCGGACTCTCAGCACCACAAGTCTTAGAGGAGGTGTCCTGTGAACGTCAGTGCTCAGCCCCTCATGAAATTTGGTCTGAATCTGTCAGTGGATAGGAAAATGGATTTCACACTTAGAACCAGCATCACCATTGGTTAACAAAATTCCTCAGAGTGAGGCTTTTTATTTTTTAGAGAATGTTTGAGAATTACCAAATAGTTTTAAAGTTTTCTTCTCTTATTTTTTTTTAAAGGGACTGTGTGATTTTAAAAATATATTTAACTTTCTAGTTGTATTGTTTTCTTTTCCTTGGATATTGTCTTTATGATTCTAGCTTTTGTGAGTTAATTGTGGTTTTTTAACTGCTCTAATACATGCTTGTGTGTGTGTGTGTGTGTGTGTGTGTGTGTGTGTGTGTGTGTGTGTAGACGTAAATGTTCTATGTAAAGAGAACTCGCATCCTCTTTTTCCTGAGACCTCATCATCCACCTCACCACCTCCTCCCACTCACACCCCTTATCCTTGTGTAGCCTTGGTGAACAAGCCGGACTTTAAGGTGAAGCCAGAAAGTAGTTTTATTCTTTCTTCTAACCCTGGTAATTTTTAAAATATCTTCAACTAGACATTTTCTTCTGTCTCTTGGATAAAACTTGACATGACTTTTCTGATTATTCAAGGTATATTTTTAAAAAATTTCCCCAGTCATTTCTGGATAGAAAGTCTCATTTCACTAATTTGGGGTCCAGTTCAGGGTCAAAACCAGTGCTGAAAACTCCCCACCCCATGAAAACTTTTCTGTTCCCTCAGCTTGTGATGTTTTAAACACGAAGCCTGCAGTGAGAGAAGGGCACAGCCTCTTCCTAATTTCTCCAGCAAGTCCTTCTAACCTTTGAACCTCTCGCTGAGCTGGGTTGAAGGGCATGGGAGAAAGATGCGGAGGAAGAAGCGGGGAAGCATCTGACATTGATCTCCCGCTGTTGATTACCGAGTTTTTTCGCCTGTTCTCTTGCTTGGCCCTCTGACCACATCTCCCTCGGTTTAGATTTTGCTTGTCTTAATGCTGCTTGCTTTTGACTGCACTGCCGCTTCTGCAACATAACAATCTGCAGCACCACAACCATCTACAGTTTCTTTGGGCTGAAAATGTCTCACTTTTACAGAATCTCTTTGGGGTATTATCTCTTAATTGGATAACCTTTAGTGAGGGGTTCACATGTAGGCGCTGGAGGATAAACGACCTTGTATTCATTAAGACTATAGTTCTTGACCAGGCGCAGTGGCTCAAGCCTGTAATCCCAGCACTTTGGGAGGCCGAGGCAAGAGAATTGCCTGAGCCCACAGGTTCAACACCAGCCTGGGCAACATGGTAACACCTCATCTCTACAATTAAAAAAAAAATTAGCTGGGCATGGTAGCACATGCCTATAATTCCGGCTACTTGGAAGGCTGAAGCAGAAGGATCACCTAAGTCCAGCAGGTGGACACTGGGGTGGCCATGAGTGTGCTGCTGCACTCCAACCTGGGCAAAACAAAGTGAGACTCCAACTCAAAAAAAAAAAAAAAAGTGCAGTTCCTTCTTAAGGTAATATATATCATATACTCCAAAAATTCTCAATGAAGCCCCTGTATTAAGATGAAAGGAAAACAACCCTGACAATTTTTCCAAAAAAGCCTCTAATTTGCACAATGCATAACTCTGTCAACTTTAACTTATTTCCACCTTTGAGAAATAACCATAAAGCAGGTTGCCAGCAAGTCTTCATCAAGTTCTTCATTGGTTGTCTGACACTTTGTATTGGATTGTAGGGAAGAATTTACTGCTATTGCCTTAGTGGCTTCAGTGGAAATTGAGACAGAAAGTGTCTCAGTTAAATATCTTGTTACAGTGCCACTTTCTTTACAGTTTTATTTTTTCTCCATCTGTTAATTTCTTTTTTTATACTTCATTTTATTTTTTTCGAGATATAAAACCTATCTGTTAATTTCTGAGAGTCTTTGACATTGCTCATAATTTTTCATTTTCTTATTGTTTCTATTAGTTGTGTTTTATATATTTTGAAGTTGTATTGTTGGGTACATATGAGTTTACAATCATCATATGTACTTGGCAATTTTAACTTCTGAACTCTTTTAACTTTCACTATAAAACCTTCCTCTTTTGACACTTTAAATGCTATCTCTTTAATTCCATCTGGGTTGATAATAATATTGCTCTATTTGCCTTATTGCTAGAGTTTTATAGGCATTTCTTTTCATCATACTTTCTTAGTTTTCTTCTTTTTCTTCTTCTCCCTGTTAGATTTATTATATGTGCATTGTTCTCTTTATTTCCTTTAATGTTTTAATAATTATAAATTTTATTTTAATTGTATAGTGCTTACCATTAAGTATTTAAAATATATTTAAGCTTTTATTTTTTATCAATGTTCAAAATAAGAAAATTGTCATGTTTTATTTATTCTTTCCTATTTTATCAACTATGTTGATATTATTGCTATACCTCTGTCTTCCCAAATGTAAACCTTTTTCTTCTATCTTGTCATTATTTTATTTTTTGTGATGCATTCTTTCAGAATTTATTTGACTCAGTTGCCTACATAATTTTTTAAAATACTACTTTGTTCTTTAACTAGCTTAGTTCACATTGCTCTTTCAGTGCTCCTATTGAGTTAAGGTTTGTTGGTTGTTTAATTGCATCCATTTTCCATCTGGTTTGTTAATTCTATTACCTCAGGTATTATTCTTCTCTTTAAAATCTATGTAGAAATAAATTGTATTTCTTCTTTTCTGAGACAAAGTTATTTACACTTAAATACTCATCATGTAATTGTGTAGTCAATTGTGTGTCTCTTTCTTTTCTTTCTTTCCCTCTCAAATAAATTCTTCTTGCATATTTGAAAAATTATCCTTTGTTCTTATCTTTTTATTTGGAATTTTAAGTTAGTCTATCTGTTATGTCTTTTCCCCTCAATTTATTAGTAATAGTGCAAGATGTGCTGCTATGTTATATTGACTCTTCTTAGTATAGGGACCCTTTGTTCTTTTTGAGTGTTGCCAGTTGCCTAAGCTCCAATTTCTATCAGGCCCAAGTATACAGAGCTATGGATTGAATTGTATACAAGTATACAGAGCTATGAATTGAAAGGCTTTCACATACCAAAATTTGTATGTGAAAGCCTTAACTTCCAATGTGACTGTAACTGGAAATAGGATTTTTAGGTAATTAAGTTAAAGGAAGTTATAGAATGGGTCCTAATTCAAGAAGGTTGTTTCTTTATAGGTAGGAAAAGGTGGGGTAGAAAGGGCAGATCTCTGCCACATAAGGATGCTTTGAAAAGGTGGCCATTTAAAAGCCAGGAAGAGAGCTCTCACTGGAACCTGACCATCCTGATCTCAAACTTCTAGCACCCACAACTGTGAGAAACTGAATTTCTGTTGTTTAGCCACATAGTTTATGGTGTTTTATTATAACATGCCAAGCAGACTAATACACAGAGTTGCTGTGCTATCTGAAACTTAAACACCCAGGCTTCCTGCCGCTAGCATAAGAAACAAATAAAGAAATTTACCCACTCTACCTTGCATCTCCTAAGATGTTTCCCAATCTATTGCACTGTCAAGGTATCCTATAAATCTCTGTCTTTACAACTGCTACACTTGGAGCATTCATATCACCTTTCTTCAACCTAATCTCATATGCCTTAAATTTGCAAAAATCTTTTTAAAATATAGAGGCATTTTTCTCTTTTAGCATGACTATGTATTTGAAAAATATTTCTACAACTTTTAGAGATTTGAGGCAAGAAGGAGAGAATGCCAATGGATTTAATCTACCATTTTGATCCAACATATCCAATATATTTATTTCATGCTTTTTACTTAACAATTATGCCCAGCTACTTTGTTGTCATTAATATTATATATAGTCTTATATAACATAATTGTAATGCCTGTAAAGCATTGTATATATAATCATCATTTGTCTAATAATTCTCTATTATTGTATATTATATTTTGATGTTTCTAAATTTTCTTTATTATAAAAATACCTAATAACAAATATCCTATGATTGATTTTTTAACTCATATTCTAATTATTACTTTAGTATACACTTCTATATCTGTAGCACTCTATTTCTTAGGTGAAGATGAATCTCATTGTATTGTTATTCTTTATAGCTTATGTGTAGGCTATTCATTTGTACTTATTTAGTTCAACATCATCACCAAAGCAATAATGGTAACAACAAAGAGATACAGGGGAACAAAACTTCTCTATTCATCACTTTGTCAATTACAAGTAAGAAAATTTACATATTCTCTTCTTTCAGCTATGTTTATTTTATCTCATTGAAGTTAATAGAAATTAATGAAAATATGAAAACAATCAAAGGGCACCATAACAAAGTTATGTGACTTGAAAAAGAAATCATCATCCTTTTATGTAAAGGTTTCAATCCTCTCAGTTTTTAGAAAGTAACTCTGAATCATAGAGGTCTCAACTCCTCATGGTACAAATTCACCTCTCTTCAGTTTTTTCCTCACAACGTTTAACACCTCCATAAACGTATGGAGTATGAAAAATGAAATACATCAACATGAGAAAAGAATATACTTTTCTTGCTTGACTTAATTATGGTAGTAATGTTATATGCATTAAGTAGAGACATTTTAACTTTTACACTGGGATATTTGTCGCGATCGCCTACAAAACTAAAGTGTTTTTTTGTTTGTTTTTACATGATTGTAGTCACTACTGTTTTCTTTTTTTATTTTAATAGCTTTGGAGGTGCAAATGGTTTTTGGTTACATTGATACATTGCATAGTGGCACAGATATCTGGGCTTTGAGTGTATCAACCAACCCTCCACTGTACCCAAAAGGTGATTTTTTTTTTCATCCCTACACTCCTGCACACCTTCCCCTTTCTGTGTCTCCAATGTCCATTATAATACTTTATATCACTCTATATGCCTTTGCAGATTCTTAGTTTAGCTCCCACTTACAAGTGAGAACACGTGGTATTTGGTTTTCTGTTCCAGCATTAGTTCACTTAGAATGATTCTGCAAAAGACATTATTTCATTCTTTTTGATGACTGAATTGTATTCCATGGTGTATATATGCACCATATATATATACCACATTTTCACTCTGATAATCTGATGGGCATGCAGGTTGATTCCAAATCTT
>NW_007261476.1:0-9387 GCF_000164805.1 Carlito syrichta
TTCAGGGATCATCTACCATGACCAAGTGAGCTACAATTCTGGGAGGCAGGGCTGGCTCAACATTTGCAAGACCATAAACACAATTAAGCACATTAACATTATAAAACCAGGAACCACATGATTATCTCAATAGATGTAGAAAAAAATTTGAGAATATCCAATATCCCTTCTTGATAATAACCACCAAACACCTAGGCATAGAAGGAGCATTTCTCAAAACAATAACAGCCAATTATGACAAACCTGCAGCCAACATTTTGCTTAATGGGCAGAATCTGGTAGCATGCTCCCTAAGAACTGAAACAAGACAAGGATGCCAAAAAATCTAATGCCTCCTATTCAACATAATAGTAGAAGTCCAAGCCAGAGCAATCAGGCAAGAGAAGGAAAGAAGGGTTATCTAAATAGGAAACTAAGTTATCCCTTTTACAGTTGATATGATTCTATACTTGGAAAATCCTACAGAGTCTGTCAAAAGAATCGTTGTACTTATACACGAATTGGTAAACTCTTGGGCTACAAAATCAATGTGAAAAAGACAGTTGCATTTGTATACACCAAGAACAAGCAGGCTGAGAAACAAATAAAAACACAATCTCATACACAATAGTCACACACACATAAACACACACGA
Organism: Carlito syrichta; assembly: GCF_000164805.1. Classification (NCBI taxonomy): domain Eukaryota; kingdom Metazoa; phylum Chordata; class Mammalia; order Primates; family Tarsiidae; genus Carlito; species Carlito syrichta. Next base: position 635 of record NW_007261476.1, read on the forward strand.
CATACACACACACACACACACACACACACACACACACACACACACAAATAAAATACCTCAGCATCTACCTATCCAGAGAAAGACTTTTTTCAATGAGAATTACAAAATGCTGCTAAAAGAAATAAAGGATAATACAAATAAATGGAAAACTATCTATCCCCTGATCCTCAATTGGAAGAATCAGTATTGTGAAGATGTCCATCCTATCCAAGGCAATCTACAGATTCAGGGCAACCACTATCAAATTGCCAACATCATTTTTCTCACAACAAGGAACGATACAGAAATTGATATGGAAGCAAAAAAGAGCATGAATAGTCAAAGCAATGATCAGCACAAGGAGCAAAACTGGGGGTATCCCACTTCTAGACCTTAAACTTTATTACAAAGCTACAGTAACTAAAATAGTGTAGTGTTGGTACGGAATTTGGCACATAGATCAATGTAACAGGAAAAAAGGATTCTGGAAGTAAAAACACAGTCTCGAAAAAACTCATGTTCAAAAAACCCATCAATGACAATCACTGGAGAAAAGAAACAATATTTTGCATATGTTGCTGTGAAAACTGGCTGACTACATGCAGAAGAATGAAACTGAACCACTACCTATTTCATTAAAAAATCAACTCAAAATGGATCAAGGACATAAAGGTAAAACCTCACACTTAAGACTCTTTGAAGAAAACAGAAAACATCCTTCTGAACATCAGCTTAGACAATGAATTCATGATCCAATCTTCAAAAACAAATGCAACAAAAGCTAAGATAGGCATGTGGGACCTTATCAAATTTAAAAGTTCTTCCACATCAAAAGAAACCATCAAGAGAGCAAAAAGACTAAACATAGAATAGGAAAAAAGAATATTTGCAAGTTATGCATCTGACAAAGGCCTAACATCCATGATCTACTAGGACCTCAAGCAAATTGAGCGTAATAAAAAAACAACCTCATTTAAAAATGGGGGTCAAGGACATAAACAGACACTTCTCAAAGGAAGACAAAAAAGCAGCCAAGAAACACATGGAAAAAAAATGCTCAGTCTCACTGTCAGAGAAATGTTAATCAAAACTACAATAATATGCCACGTAATTCTGGTAAGGATGACTATTATTAATACATAAAATAAGAATATGTGCTGGCATGCCTGTGGAGAAAAGGGGAGGCGTCTGTACTGTTGCCGATATGTATACTAGCTCAACCTCTATGGAAAGCAGTGTAGCAATTTCTCAAAGAATGAAAAATTGGGCTTTCTAAAAATCAGCAGTCTTTCTCCTGAAAATATACCCAGAGGATCATAAATCTCTCTACCAAAAACACACGTGCACATGCATATTTATTGCTGCACTATTCACAATAGCAAAAGCATGGAACCAACCCAGATGCCTGTGGAAGGTTGACTGAATAAAGAAAAGGTGGCACATATACATGAAGATTATACAACCAAATAGAAGACCAAAATCATGGCCTTTGCAGTTACTTGGATGCAGTTGGAGAACATAATACTAAGTGAGCTTTCATAGAAACAACTAAATAACACATACTGTTACTCATAAGCAGGCACTGAACACTAACCATATAAGCCCAGGGTCAAATTTGCAGTAACAAGGCACCACTAAATGAGGGTGTTAGAAAAAAGGGAAGATGGCACATGGCAACACATTGGGTACCTGAACCACTACCAAGTAGAAAGAGGGCCAGCTAGAAACCCAGACTTCCACTGCATGCTCCCTACTTATGCAGCGAATCCCCATTGGTGCTCTACAATTCTAAAATTAAAATATGTATATATATATATATATAAAATAGAATTAGTTACTATGAGTCTATCTACATTGAATATAATGTAAATATCTTCTAAGAAGTGTTGATTATGAGACTGAGTTTTTGCTCCCAAACTTCTGTCCTATTCCATCGGTCTATGTGCCTTTCTTATACCAGTCCCAGACTGTTTTGATTTCTGAGCCTCCTAGTAAAGTTTGAAAGTCTGGAACTGTGATATTTTCCAATTTTGATTTTGCTAAGGATTATTTTGACTATCTGTGCTCTTTTTTGTTTTTATATGAATTTCTGTATTGTCGTTTGTAGTTCTGAGAAAAATGATATTAGTAACTTGGTGATTATTGCATTAAATTTGTAGATTGCCTTGGGTAGGATGGAAACCTTGACAATACTGATTTTTCCAATTCATGAGCATGGAATATTTTTCCATCTGTTTGTGTCATCCTTGATTTCTTGAGCACTTTTTGTAGTTCTCACTTTAAAGATATTTCTCTTCCCTGGTTAGATGAATGCCAAGGTATTTCTTTTTCTGTGTGGCCATTGTAAGTGATATTGTGTTTTTTATTTGGTTCTTTGCCTGTTTGCAGTCAGAGTATGAAAATCCAACTGTCTTTTGCCTGTTCATTTTGTACCCTAAGACTTTACCAAAGTCAATTATCAGTGCAAGGATGCTCTTAATAGACCAAATTCCACAGGGTTTTCAAGGTATAGAATCACATAGTGCACAAAGAAGGATAGTTTAACATCCTCTTTTTCAATTGGATACCCCTGATTTCCCTGTCTCACCTGATTGCTCTGGCTAGAACTTCCAGCACTTTGTTGAACAGGCAAAATGAATATGGACATCCTTGTCTTGTTCCCATGCTTAGGGGAAATGCTTTCAATTTCTGCCCATTGAACAAAATATTGACTGTGGGTTTATTATAGATGGCTCTAACTGTTCTGATGAATGTTCCTTCTATGCCTAGGTGCTCGAGGGATTTTGTCAAGAAGGGATGCTAGATTTTGTTAAATGTTTTCTGCGTCTGATGATATAATCATGTAGTTCTTGGTTTTATATCTATTAATGTGCTGAAATATACTTTTGGTCTTGTGAATATTGACCAGCCCTGCATTCTAGGAATAAAGTCAACCTTGTCATAGGGGATGATCTTTGAGATGTGATGTTGGATCCAATTGTCTAGACTCTTGCTTAAAATTTTTGTATCTTTGTTCATCAAGTTGATTGGTCCATAATTTTCTTTGCTTGTGAGTCTTTGCCAGGTTACTGACTGACCACATGCAGAAGAAAAAAACCAAACCCCTATTTATCACCATATTAAAAAATCAACTCTAAATGTATCAAAAACCTAAATGTAAATTTTCAAACTTTAATAATTCTAATAGAAAACACCCTAAGCAATTCAAAGTAGGCAGCAAATCCATGACCAAATTACAAAATTAAAGCAAATGCTATAAAACCTAAGCTAAACAAGTGATACCTCATCAAACTGACAATCTTTTGCACAGCAAAAGAAACCATCAAGAAAGTAAAGAGACAAACCACAGTTCAGGAAAAAATTATTAGCTAATTATGCTTATGATAATAGCCTAACATCCAGTATCTATAAGAAACTCAAATGAGCTGAAATAAAAAGCAAACACACAATTCTATAAAAAAGTGGGCAAAGAACATAAATAGACAGTTTTCAAAAGAAGATACACAGCAGTCAACAGATACTTGAAAAACCGCTCAGCTTTACTAATTAACAGAGAAATGAATAAAAAAACTACAGTGAAATACCCCTAAATCCTGTAAAGATGGCCATTATTAATAAATCAAAAACAGTAGATGCTAGCACAGGTAGAGAGTAAAGGGAACACTTCTAAACTGTTGGTGGGAGTGCATGCTAGTTCAACTTCTGTGGAAAGCAGTGTGGTATTTCCTAAAAGAAACAAAAATTGATCTTCTATACAATCTTACAATCTTTTTCCTTTGATTGTACCTGGAGAAACTAAACAATTCTACAAAAACAAAACAAAACAAAACACTTGCACATGCATGTTTATTGCTGCACTATTCACAATCGCAAAAACATAAAACCAACCCTACCCACCCATTAAAAGTAGACTGAATTAAAAAAAATACATGTACACAATGGAGTATTATACAGCTATAAAGAAGAAAAAAAACATGTACTTCACAGCAAATTGGATGGACTTGGAGATCATCACACTTATCTGTCACAGAAACAAATAACTGAATATCACATGTTCTCACTCATATGTGGGACCTGAACATAATCACATTAGCACAAGTTAGAGATTGGCAATCACTGGTCACTTCCAGGGAAGAGAGGCAGGGAGGCGGGAGTGTTAAAACACAAAGGATGCCTGGTCCCAATGCAGAGTAAATGAAGCCAGATGCGCCAGATGGAGGCCCAAACTTCACCTTTCACCTGCATGTAGCTTACTTGTATAGGTAAATTCTTATTTGTATTCACATCTCTATAATAAAATAAGATTTAAATATATACCACCTAAAGAGATATATATATATATAATAAAATTTTGGATATGCAGAAAGGAGAATTGAGAAAAGATATTATGTACTACACAAATTTATATTGAATGGTATTGAATGGATAAAATATTAATAACAAAATTTCAAACTTTAAAATATATTTGTACTAGAATTCAGACAACAAATGCAGCATAATAAATAAATAAAAGTGGCGGGTAGCCTTCATTCATTTGTGCCATTATGACAAAATGCCACATACTGGGCAATTTGTAAGCAATATATATATATATATATATATATATATATATATATTTACAGTTATGTACAAAGGAAAGCTCCAGATTAATATGCTGGCTGGGTTGGTGTCTGGTGAGGTCCGCTCTCTGTTTTTAAGATGATGTTTGCTGTTGTACCTTCAATTGGCTGAAAGCTGAAGGGATAAAAACAAAATGTGAATGCTAGTTCCCTCCATTACTTTTCTAAGGCACAAATCTATTGATGATGACAAATCCTCATAGTTTTATCACTTAACACAAGGCACACCTCTTAATACCACCACAATAGTGATTAAACTTCAACATGAAGTTTGTGGAGACTCAAACAATAGCAAGGAACGTTACATCTTTCCATTGTTTAAGTAGGCTATGAGAGCTAATTTCTTAGACATTAATGAGTAAGAAATGTATAAATGCAGGACACTAATTACAGAATATTCAAATATATTAAATTAGCAAATCTAAATATTATAAATAATAAAAATATTGCGAAAAGATTAAAACAATAAATTAGAACTTAAAAACTTGATAATGTACTATTCAAATTACCCATTGTATTATAACTAATTATATAATATATTTACATATAAATAAAGCTTTTAGAATAAATATATTTAAAAATCAGACTTTAGTATGTACAAATAGAATAATCTTTTAAATGCAAAAAGTGTTTATATATATATTTTTGTTTGTTTGTTTGTTTTGAGTTGGAGTCTCTGTCACCCAGACTGGAAGCAGTGGCCGCTTCCAGTCACCACAGCCTCGACCTGCTGGGATCCGACGATCCTTCCGCCTCAGCCTTCCAAGTAGCTGGAACAACAGGCGTGAGCTACCACGCATGGCTAACTTTTGATTTATTGTAGAAATGAGGTCTCGCCAAGTTGCTCAGGCGGGTCTCGAACCCTCAGGCTCAGGCAATAACCTCACCTTAGCTCCCAAGGTGCGGGCTTACAGGCTGAGCCACCGAGCCCAGCTAAAAAAGTGTTTATATTAAACATAACTGTTTGCTGTCTTAATGAGACACACCTTTATTGTTTTATTCTTTATACTTTATTTTAAAGGTATGGGGTACAATTCAGGATTAGGTATACAAGTGGACATCTTACAGAAGAAGCTTGTCCTCCCTTTGGGACCCACCTTGCCTGGTTTGAGTTCAGGTCCCCGTATTGATGATGTGTCCTCCCCACTCCCGCCCCAGCAGTATCCCGCTGCTGCCATTCCCTTCTTATAGTATCATGGCAAACGTTCACGGTCCACTTATGAGTGTGAACATGTGGCCCTCTGTTCTTTGTATGAGACATCCACTTAATGTAAGTATCGAGAAAAATTTAAACAAAGACATTAAAACAAATAACATGCAACACAAACTCATAAAACTGCTGTCGTTGATTTCCTGTCATAATGTAACAGAAAAGCATTATTGGAAATGAAGAAGCATGCGTCTTAAAAATGCATTTATTACTTTGTCGTTAGTAATAGTTTATAAGTAATTTATACGCATACGGTAACACAAGTTCAACATAGAATTGAAAGAAATAAGTAGGTCATCAAAAGCAGGGATTTAATACTTGCACAGTTTATAACACAGATATTGCAGTGAGCCTCTAGAGGATTTAAACTATACAATTAACCAACACATATATGATCACACACATAAACTCTCTATACATACAGAATATTTATATTTTTAAGTCCACATGAAAATGTTCCAAAAATACACTATAATCTCATACTATCAGGCATATTAATACAGAAATACAGTGCTGTGCTTTCAATACCATATCACTACCAGCCAATCTTTACCAGCAGACACTTAATATGCAGATACTCAAATTTAATATTAATTTATTAAAAATGAGTCACTTTTATTTTCCCAGTCACAATAATCACATTTAAAACAAGACACAGAACACTTCCAACTTCACAGAAAATCTGACTAGAGTGTATTTAAAATACAAGTCAGTAATCCAAAGTTTAAAATCCCATATAACTTTTAATTTAGTAATATATTTTTAAATATTGTACAGACCAAAAAATATCGCAATGAATATTAAAAATTATATATGATTCACAAGGAAAATAAAGTCTTTCTTGTCAAAAACGTATTGTCTTAAATGTATACACTACAAAAGAAGAAAGCATATTTTGAAATATCTGAAAATTCATAAAAGAAATTTAAAATAAGAAATTTGACATTTACTGACATTAAATACAAGCAAAATAGTAGAAGGAAAACAATAAATAGTACAAAATCATGATGTAGAGCAAAATTACAGTGGAAATGTATAAGGGCAAAAAATATTTCACTTAAAAAGCTGAAAGCCGGGCTCGGTGGCGCAGTCTGTAATCCCGCGCCTTTGGGAGGCTGAGGTGAGTGGATTGCCTGAGTCCAGGGGTTTGAGACCCGCCTGGGAAGGCGAGACCTCATCTCTACAATAAATCAAAAACATTAGCCGGGCGCGGTAGCGTGCGCCTGTAGTTCCAGCTAATTGGAAGGCTGAGGCGGAAGGATCGCCGGAGCCCAGCAGGTTGAGGCTGCGGTGGCCGGGAGCAGCCACTGCACTCCAGTCTGGGCGACAGTGAGACTCCAACTCAAAAAAAAAAGAAAGAAAAAAGCTGTAAAATATCATAAAAGAATATTAAAGAAAATTCAGAAAAGGCACAGGCATTTTATTTCTGGATTAAACATGAGAAATCATTACAGCTTTTATAGATATGAAATTGATAACTAAACTATATTCAGTATACATATTAATATCCTTATTAAATTTGTTTCTAAAACATACAAATTATCAAAATGCAATACAACAAACAGAAACTTAGTGCACCTGAATATTTTAAAGAAATTTAGTTTGTTATAAATCTTTTCTACGAAAATTTTATAGAAACTCAGATGGCATAATTACTGAATAGCACTCAAAAATGAAACAATACTCTTAAACAAAGTCTTCTAGGTTACAGAAAAAGAGGAATGCTTCTCAATACAGCCCTGATAGCAAAAGCGTTAAATAAAAAGAGTCAAATTTTCCTAGAACATGGATAAAGAAACAAATCTTATTTTAAATATATTAACTGATTTATTTTAAAGGAGCAATACACTATAACAAGTTTGTTTTTATTTTTAAAATGCTAGACTGGAATAACATTTGGAAAGAAATAGGTCTGTGTGGTGACTCATGCCTATAATTCTTATACTTTGGGAGGCCAAGTCAGGGGAATTAGTTGAAAACCAATGATATTTTCATGATATTTGTGTTTCATGAGTTTATTCATTTTGTGATCAACCTGCACAATTAAGATATACTTGGTTTTCTTCATTTATAGTAAAATTAAATAGTTAAGACTTATCTGTACGTGGAAAACATGAATGTTGATATATATTATAGTTTTGCTAATGAACTTTTATTTGATAGCTTACAGTCATTTATTGAAATGAATTAATTGTTACAAAATCGGTTTTTGGAAACACTGATGAGTTCTGATAAATTATTAAGAATGTAACAATTTTTATATTTTGGAAAATATTATATGACATAATAAACATGCATAACAGTATTGGAGAGATTAAAACATTTTAAAAATACTTATTTCATAGACATATTGGCTATTATTTCCTGGCTAAAATGTAAAGCCATAACACAATAAATAAAAATATAGATGATTAATGTAAAAACTCTCTTGGTTTAACATTACAAAAAGATTCTATGACTGTCAAATTGAGTCAAGGTCAATTTAATTGTGTATTTGCAATAATTCAGATAATTTAATCTCATAGTTTAGTCAATGGAATCTGGAGTTAGAGAGGTTTAGAATTAATTTTGGCTTTGAAGTTTATAATGTGTGCCCTTTAATAAGTTATTCAGTATCTAATAAGCCAGTTTATCAATGAAAAGTGAGCATAAGAGCATATAAAATATAATGCATGCAAAACATTTACCAAATTGTCACTTAATGTTTTCAATAAATATCAACTATTTTAATTATTTTCATCACAGTTGCTTTGTTATTTTTCTGATTCATGTCACTTAAAACATGAGAAATAAATCATTAGAAAAGAAAAGTCTCTTACAGAAATGTGATATATCCTTTTGCAATATTTTGACCAAATTTTAAACAGTATTTTCAAAACACTTTTTTTTTTTTGAGTTGGAGTCTCACTCTGTCGCCCAGACTGGAGTGCAGTGGCCGCTCCCGG
>NW_007261477.1:0-10404 GCF_000164805.1 Carlito syrichta
CCACAGCAGACAACCTGGGAATTTTGGGGATTGGGGACGCATACAACAAAAATTTTTTATTCGTACTTAGTTAGTGCCCATGTTGTGTCCTGTATGTGAGGACTCTCTTTCCCTAGATCCCTGTTTCGAAACCCTGATTGTTGTTTACCCCTTAGTAAGACGCCTTGTAGATTTTTTGATAGAGGAGCCGTGAAAACAGATTTCTTCTTTTTTCTTAGCAAAGGCCATGTAGGTTCATGTCTATGAGGATTGCTATTACCCACATTCATGCCTCCAATCCCTGATTCTTCTTTAGCCATCAGGAAGATGTCCTGTACATTTTCAGGACTGAGGACTCGTATAACTCAGATTCCATATTTTTAGCAACAGCCATGTCGTTGCCTGTATATGAGTACTCCTGTTCACAGCTACATGTGTCGAAAGCTTCATTCTTGTTTAGATCTTAGGAAGGCGCCGTATACTTTTTTGGAGATTGAGAAAACATGTCACCCACATTCCTTATTCTTTCTTAGGAATAGTCAGTGCATTTGCCTGTATATGAGGATTTCATTTCCCTAGTTTGTGCTTCAAAACCCAAATTTGTGTTTAGCCCTTATCAAGAAACCCTGATATTTTATTGGGATGGAGGACACGTGTAAATCAGATTCCTTATTCTCCTTTAGCGATAGAAAGGTGCAGTTTCCTGTATATGAGGAATCCCATTATCCAGATTTCTACTCACAAAACCTAAATGGTGGTTATCTCTTAGCAAGACGTTCTGTAGTTTTTTGGGATGGAGGACTCGTGTAAGCAGGATTCCCCATTCTTCCGTAGCAACAGGTCGTGTAGTGTTCTGTATATGAGGACTCCCATCACTGAAATTCCTGCTTCATTCTCAGGAAGATTCCAAGATATTTCCTGGTGACCTAGAATTCCAGTTGCATGTATATCAAGAGAAAGACTCCCATAAAGTTCTTGAGAAATTGGAATCCAAGATTCCTGGTTCCTGTTCTAAACACACACTAAAAATGTGGCGACTTAGAAGCCCAGATTCCTGATTAAACCATATCAAGAGAATTTGTAGATTTAGGCGATTGAGAACTCCAAAAATCGGATTCCCTTTCCGATCTCAGCAAGATTCCCTGCTTTTCTCTGTCCATGTAGATTCTAAATCTCTGTGTACAAAAATGCAGATGCCCAGATATTTCTTAGGAATGTGGAATCCATGAATCCAGGTTATATTTTAATAATTCGTACTAAATATTTGGCAACTGCAAAACCCTCGGCCCCTCTCCAAATAAAGTACAAACGCAAATTTAAGGATTACCAAGTTCATCTTCAGACCAAAGTTACGTCCAAATACGGTAAAATGATACTTTTTTTCCGGGAATCTGGCCTTAATTGTCCCCAGGAACCTAAGGGACTTGTACTACCAGATACCCAATTACAACTCTCAAGAGGACCAGAATGTTGCTGGAGTCCTGAAATGACTAATTCATAAAACCCACAAGCCAAATATCTCTGAAACATGAGAAGAGCTCAAAGTCTTGATTCTTGTTTATACTGCAGCAAGACACCCTGAGAATTTTTCGGAATGTGAACGAGTGTATCACAGATTCCTTATTCTTCCTTAGCAAGGGTCTGTGTAATGTCCTGTATATGACGACTCCATTATCCCAGAATCATGTTTGGAAACACTGATTCTTGTTTTGCCATTAGCAAGATGTCATGTGGATATTGGATGGAGGAACCGTTTAAAACAGGTTTCTTTTTTCTCCATAGTTAGTGATCGTGTAAATTCTGTATATGAGTATTGCTAATAAATATGTTCCAGCTACTAAACCCTGATTCTATTTTAGGCCACAGCAGATGGCTGTTGATTTAAAGGACTGAGGACTGCTATAACCCCGGTTCTTTTTCATCCTTGCCAAGCGGCTGTGTATTTTCCTGTATATTAAGACTCTCATTAGATACATCCTCCTTCAATACTCTGATTCTTTTTAGAACTTTCCAAGATGCTCTGTAGATTTTTGGGATTGAGGACTCGTGTAACGCAGATTCCTGATTCTTTCTTAGCAAAAGGTCTTGTAGTTGCCTGTAAATAATGACTCCATTTTCCAGATTCATGCTTGAAAACATCATGATTCGGGTTTAGCCTATAACAAGATGACCTTAAGCTTTTTTGGGATTGAAACCTGAGTAACACCGATTCCTTATTCTTACTTAGCAATAGGCAGTGATGTTTTCTTTATGTGAGGACTCCCATTACCCAGATTCCTACCTCAAAAACTTGATTCGTGGTTACGTCTTAGGAAGATGGCCTGTAGTTTTTGGGATTGAGGACTCATATAAGGAAGATTCCTTATACCTCCTTAGCAATATGACGTGTAGTTTCCTGTATATGACGACCTCCATTACCCACCTTCCTGCTTCACTATGCAGGTTGCTGAGACAGTCCCTGGTGACCGAGAATTCCAGTTTTTGGATATCAAGAGAAAGACTTCCATAATATTCTTTGGGAACTGGAATCCAAGATTCCTGGTTTCCCCACACAAGACGTCCCCAAAATGTGGAATATTCCATACCCAAAACCCCAACTCCTACCTGCACCCACAAAAATTTTCTGTACCTTGAGTTCACCTCAGTCGAGGAATTTTGTACCAATATACCGTTTGATTCTGGGGAATATGATTATGGTCGTAGATAGTGCCAGAAAACAAAAGAATTTCTAGGGGCAAATACTTGATTACAACTAACAAGAGGACCAGAAAGATCTTGAGGATCTGTAATGACAGAATTAGCGTATCCACAGAGCAAGTAGCTCTGAAAATGTAGGGACCCAGAAGCCCAGATTGCTGATTAAACCTTATCAAGAGGCCCTGTAGTTTCCGGAAAATGAGAACTCCTAGAACAGGATTTCCTTTTAATTCTCAGGAAGATGCCCTGATATTTCCTGTCGATTTGGATTCCAAATGCAGTATATCAAAAGACATGCCCAGAAGTTTCCTAGGTTCCTGGATTCCATGATTCCTGGTTACCATTAAAAGTACGTAGTAAACATTTGGCAAGTGCAAAACCCTTATCCCGTCTTAAAATTAAAAGAGACACATAAGGGAAAGGATTACAGGTTTCACCTTAAGACCACAGTTACATCCAAATATAGCAAAAAGATTCTTTTTGTCCTGTAATCTGCCTTTAGTTGTTCTGAGGAGCCTAACGGACTTGAATTGCCCAATACCATTTACAAATTTTTAGAGGACCAGAATGTTGCTGGAGTCTTGAATTGACCGATTTATAATATCCGAATGCTAAATTGCTCTGAAACATTTGGGGAGCTCGAAGATCTGTTTCTTGTTTGTCCCTTAGCAGACAACCTGGGAATTTTTTGGATTGAGGGCGCGTACAAAATGATTCTTTATTCGTACTTAGTTGGAGGCCATGTAGTGTCCTGTATGTGAGGACTCTCTTTCCCTTGATTCTTGTTTCAAAACCCTGATCCTTGTTTAGCCCTTAGTAAGAAGTCATGTAGATTTTTTGATAGAGGAACCAGGGAAAACTGATTTCTTCTTTTTTATTAGCAAGAGGCCATGCAATTTCCTGTATATGAGGATTGCTATAACCCACATTCATGCCTCAAATCCCAGATTATTCTTTAGCCGTCAGCAAGATGACATGTAGGTTTTCAGGACTGAGGACTCATATAACCCAGATTCCTTATTTTTAGCAACCGCCGTGCAGTTACCTGTATATGAGTACTCCTGTTCACAGATACATGCGTCAAAAGCTTGATTCTTGTTTAGATCTTAGGAAGACGCTGTATACTTTTTTGGAAATTGAGAAAACATGTCTCCCATATTCCTTATTCTTTCTTAGGAAAAGTCAGTGCATTTGCCTGTATATGAGGATTTCATTTACCTAGTTTATGCTTAAAAAACCTAAATTCGTGTTTAGCCCTTAGCAAGAAACCCTGAAGTTTTATTGGGATGGAGGACATGTGTAAACCAGATTCCTTATTCTCCTTTAGGAATTGACAGTGCAGTTTCCTGTATATGAGGGCTCCCATTATTCAGTGTCCTACTCCCAAATCCTGAATGGTGGTTATCTCTTTGCAAGACGGTCTGTAGTTTTTTGGGATAGAGGCCTCATGTAACCAAGATTCCTTATTCTTCCGTAGCAACAGGTCGTGTAGTGTTCTGTATATGAGGACTCCCTTTACCGAAATTCCTGCTTCATTCTCAGCAAGATGCCAAGATATTTCCCGGTGACCTAGAATTCCAGTTACTTGTGTATCAAGAGAAAGACTCCCATAAACATCTTGAGGAATTGGAACCCAAGATTCCTGGTCCCCTTTGAAAAGACATACAAAACATGTGTCGACATAGAAGCCGAGATTGCTTATTAAACCTTATCAAGAGGCTTTGAGGATATAGGCGATTGAGAACTCCAAGAACCAGATTCCCTTTCCATTCTCAGCAAGATGCCCTGAGTTTCTCTGTCCATGTGGATACTAAAACTTTGTGTACAAAATGCAAATGCACAGATATTTCCTAGGGACGTGGAATCCATGGATCCTAGTTACAATATAATAATTCGTACTTAATATTTGGCAACTGCAAAACCCTCTGCTCCTCTACATATAAAGTACAAACGGAAATTTAAGGATTACCAAGTACACGTTAAGACCAAAGTTACATCCAAATACGGCAATATGATACTTTTTTTCCGGTAATCTGGCCTTAATCATCCCAAGGAACTTAAGGGATTTATACTACCAGATTCCCGATTACAACTCTCAAGAGGACCAGAACGTTGATGGAGTCCTGAAATGACAGATTCATAATATCCACAAGCCAAATATCTCTGAAACATGACACGAGCTTGAAGCCTTGATTCTGGTTTATAATGCAGCAAGACACCCTGAGATTTTTTCAGATTGTGGACTAGTGTATCACAGATTCCTTATTCTTCTTTACAGAGGGGCCGTGTAATGTCCTGTATATGAGGACTCCCTTTCCCCAGAATCCTGGTTTTAAACCCTGGTTCTTGTCTTGCCATTAGCAAGATGTCATGTAGATATTGTGATGGAGGAACCGTGTAAAAGAGTTTTCTAAGTTCTCCTTAGCTAGAGATCATGCAGATTCTGCATATGAGGACTGCTATTACCTATGTTCCAGCTTCTATACCCTGATTCTTGTTTAGCCCACAGCAGATGGCCTGTTGATTTTAAGGACTGAGGACAGCTATAACCCCGATTCTTTTTCTTCCTTGGCAAGGGGCTGTGTATTTTCCTGAATATTAGGACTCTCATTAGATACATCCTGCTTCGAAACTCTGATTCTTTTTAGAACATTCCAAGATGCTCTGTAGATTTTTAGGATTGAGGACTCGTGTGACCCAGATTCCTTATTCTTTTTTAGCAAAAGGTCATGTAGTTGCCAGTAAATAAGGACTCCATTTTCTAGTTTCATGCTCGAAAACATCATGATTCGTGTTTAGCCCATAGCATGATGACATTAAGCTTTTTTGGATTGAGGACCCGAAAAACGCAGATTCCTTATTCTTACTTAGCAATAGGCAGTGAAGTTTCCTTTATGTGAGGACTCCCATTACCCAGATTCCTACTTCAAAAACCTGATTCGTGTTTATGTCTTAGGAAGACGGCCTCTAGTTTTTGGGATTGAGCACTCATATAAGGAAGATACCTTATACTTCCTTAGCAATATGATGTGTAGTTTCCTGTATATGACGACCTTCATTACACAGCTTCCTGCTTTACTCTGCAGTATGCCGAGACAGTTCATTGTGACTGAGAATTCCAGTTTTTTGGATACCAAGAGATAGACGTCCATAATGTTCTTTGGGAACTGGAATCCAAGTTTCCTGGTTCCCCTTCACAAGGCCTCTCCAAAATGTGGAATATTCCAAACCCAAAACCCCAATTCCTACCTGCCCACCCACAAGAATTTTCTGTACTTTGAGGTCACCAGAATTGAGGAATTTTGTACCAATATACTTTTTGATTCTGGGGAATATGATTTTGGTCGTAGATGGTTCCAGGAAACCAAAGGATTTCTAGGTCCAAATACTTGATTACAACTAACAAGAGGACCAGAAAGTTCCTGAGGATCTGTAATGACAGATTTAGCGTATCCACGGAGCAAGTAGTCTGAAAATGTAGGGACCCAGAAGCCCAGATTGCTGATTAAATCTTATCAAGAAGCCCTGTAGATTCCGGAAAATGAGAACTCCCAGAACAGGATTTCCTTTTAATTCTCAGTTAGATGCCGTGATTTTTCCTCTCAACTTGGATTCCAAATTCAGAATATCAAAGACAGATGCCCAGAAGTTTCCTAGGTTCGTGGATTCCATGTTTCCTGGTTACCATTAAAAGTACATTGTAAACATCTGGAAGTGCAAAAACATTGTCCCTACTCAAAATAAAAAGAGACAAGGACGGGGTAGGATTTCAGGGTTCACCATAAGACCAGAGTTACAGCCAAATATGGCAAAAAGATTCTTTTTGTCCTGGAATCTGGCCTTAGTTGTTCTGAGGAACCTAACGGACTTGGAGTGCCCAATACCATTTACAACTTTTAAGAGGACCAGAATGTTGCTGGAGTCCTGGAGTGACTCATTCATAATATCCAAAAGCTAAATTGCTCTGAAACATTTGGGGAGCTCTTGTTTGTCCCATAGCAGACAACCTGGGAATTTTGTGGATTGAGGGCGCATACAACAATAATTCTTTTTGGAACTTAGTTGGAAGTCATGTAGTGTCCTGTATGTGAGGACTATCTTTCCCATGATTCCTGTTTTGAATCCCTGATTCTTGTTTATCTATTAGCAAGATGTCACGTAGATTTGTTGATAGAAGAACCGTGGAAATCAGATTTCTTCTCTTTTATTCGCAAGAGGCTATGTAGTTTCCTATATATTAGGATTGCTATTACCCACATTCATGCCTCAAATCCCTGATTCTTCTTTAGTTGTCAGCAAGATGCCCTGTAAATTTTCAGGATTCAGGACTTGAATAACCCAGATTCCTTATTTTTAGCAACAGCCGTGCAGTTACCTGTATATGAGTACTCCTGTTCACAGATACATGCATTGAAAACTTGATTCTTGGTTAGATATTAGGAAGACGCTGTATGTTTTTTTGGAGATTGAGAAAATATTTCACCCACATTCCTTATTCTTTTTTAGGAAATGTCAGTGCATTTGTCTGTATATGAGCATTTCATTTCCCTAGTTCATACTTCAAAAACCCAAATTCGTGTTTAGTCCTTAGCAAGGAACCCTGAAGTTTTATTGGGATGGAGAAACGTGTAAACCAGATTCCTTCTTCTCCTTTAGCAATAGACAGTGTAGTTTCCTGTATATGAGGACTCCCATTATCCAGATTCCTACTCCCAAAACCAGAATGATGGTTATGTCTTAGCAAGACGGTCTGTAGGTTTTTGGGATGGAGGCCTCTTGTAACCAAGATTCCTTATTCTTCCATAGCAACATTTCGTGTAGTGTTCTGTATATGAGGACTCCCATTACTGAAATTCCTGCTTCATTCTCAGCAAGACGCCAAAATATTTTCTGGTGACCTAGAATTCCAGTTGCTTGGATTTCAAGAAAAAGACTCCCATAAAGTTCTTGAGGAATTGGAACCCAAGATTCCTGGTCCCTTTTCGAAAGAAACACTAAAAATGTGGTGACATAGAAGGCCATATTGCTGATTAAAACATCTCAAGAGACTTTTTAGATTTAGACGATTGAGAACTCCAAGAACCGGATTCCCTTTCCATTCTCAGCAAGATGACCTGAATTTCCCTGTCCATGTGGATTCCAAAACTCTGTGTACAAAAAGGTAGATGCCCAAATATTACCTAGGGACGTGGATTCCATGGATCCTGGTTACATTTTAATAATTCATACAGGCCAGACTCGGTGGCTCAGTCTGTAATCCCGCGCCTTTGGGAGGTTGAGGTGAATGGATTGCCTGAGCCCGCAGGTTCAAGACCCTCCTGGGCAGCGAGGCCTCATCTCTACAATAAATCAAAAAATCACCTGGGAATGGTAGCGCATGTCTGTAATTCCGGCTACTCAGAAGACTGAGGCAGAAGGATCACCGGAGCCC
Source organism: Carlito syrichta (assembly GCF_000164805.1). Lineage (NCBI taxonomy): Eukaryota > Metazoa > Chordata > Mammalia > Primates > Tarsiidae > Carlito > Carlito syrichta. The sequence goes on from NW_007261477.1 coordinate 8,108, forward strand.
AGCTGGTCAAGGCTGCAGTGGCCAGGAGCGGCCACTACACTCCAGTCTGGGCGAGAGTGAGACCCCAACTCAAAAATATAAAAAAATAAAAAAATAATTCGTACTAAATATTTAACAACTGCAAAACCCTCGGCTCCTCTACAAATAAAGTACAAACGGAAATTTTAGGATTACCAAGTTCATCTTAAGACCAAAGTTACATTCAAATAGGGCAATATGATACTTTATTTCCGGGAATCTGGCCTTAATTTTCCCAACGAACTTAAGGAATTTGTCCTACCAGATACCCGATTACAACTTTCAAGAGAACCAGAATGTTGCGGGAGTCCTGTAATGACTGATTCATAATAACCACTAGCCAAATATCTCTGAAACATGAGACGAGGTCGTAGCCTTGATTCTTGTTCATATCACAGCAAGACGTCCTTAGAATTTTTCAGAATGTGGGCTAGTGTATCACATATTCCTTATTCTTCTTTACTGAGGGGCTGTGTATTGTCCTGTATATGAGGACTCCGTTTCCCAAGAATCCTGTTTGGAAACAGTGATTCTTGTTTTGCCATTAGCAAGATGTCGTGTAGATATTGTGACGGAGAAACCGTGTAAATGAGGTTTCTCAGTTCTCCTTAGCTAGAAATCATGTAGATTCTGCATAGGAGAACTGCTGTTACCTATTTTCCAGCTTCTAGACCCTGATTCTTGTTTAGTCCACAGCAGATGGCGTGTTGATTTTAAGGACTGAGGACTGCTATAACCCGTATTCTTTTCCTTCCTTGGCAAGGGGCTGTGTATTTTCCTGTATATTAGGACTCTCATTAGATACATCCTGCTTCGAAACTCTGATTCTCTTTAGAACTTTCCAAGATGCTCTGTAGATTTTTGGGATTGAGGACTCGTGTAACCCAGATTCTTTATTCTTCTTACCAAAAGGTCATGTAGTTGTCTGTAAATAAGGACTCCATTTTCCAGGTTCATGCACGAAAACACCGAGATTCGTGTTTACCCCATAGCAAGATGACCTTAAGCTTTTTTGGGATTGAGGACACGAGTAAGGCAGATTGCGTATTCTTACCTAGCAGTAGGCAGTGAAGTTTCCTGTATGTGAGGACTCCCATTAGTCAGATTCGTACTTCAAAAATCTGATTCGTGGTTACCACTTGGTAAGACGGCCTGCAATTTTGGGACTGAGGACTCATTTAAGGAAGATTCCTCTTACTTCCTTACCAATATGACGTGTAGTTTTCTGTATATGACGACCTCCACTACCCAGCTTCCTGCTTCACTCTGCAGGATGCCAAGACAGTTCCTGTTGACTGAGAATTCCAGTTTTTTGTATATCAAGAGAATGTTCTTTGGGAACTGGAATCCAAGATTCCTGGTTTCCCTTCACAAGACCACCCCAAAATGTGGAATATTCCAAACCCAAAACCCCAATTCCTACCTGCCCACCCACAAGAATTTTGTGTATTTTGAGGTCACCTGTATCGAGGAATTTTGTACCCATATACCTTTTGATTCTGGGGAATATGATTATAGTCGTAGATGGTCCCTGGAAGCAAAAGGTTTTCTAGGGCCAAATCCTTGATTACAACTAACAAGAGGACAAGAAAGATCCTGAGGATCTGTAATGACAGATTTAGCGTATCCACGGAGCAAGTAGCTCTGAAGTACAGGGTCCCAGAAGCCCACATTGCTGATTAAAACTTATCAAGAGGCCCTGTAGATTCCAGAAAATGAGAACACCTAGAAACGGATTTCCTTTTAATTCTTAGTAAGATGCCCTGATTTTTTCTGTCAATTTGAATTTCAAATTCAGTATATCAAAAGACAGATACCTAGAAGTTACCTAGGTTCGTAAATTCCATGATTCCTGGTTACCATTAAAAGTATGTAGTAAACATTTGGCAAGTGTAAAACCCTTCTCCCTTCTCAAAATATCAAGAGACACGGAAGTGGAGGGATTACAGTGTTCACCATAAGACCAGAGTTACATCCAAATATGGCAAGAAGATTATTTTTGTCCTGGAATCTGGCCTTAGTTGTTCTGAGGAACCTAACGAACTGCCTGCTAAATTGCTCTGAAACATTTGGGGAGCTCGAAGATCTGTTTCTTGTTTGTCCCATAGCAGACAACCTGGGAATTTTTGGATTGAGGGCGCATACAACAATGATTCTTTATTCGTACTAGTTGGAGGCTATGTAGTGTCCTGTATGTGAGGGCTCTCTTTCCCTTGATTCCTGTTTCAAAACCCTGATTCTTGTTTAGCCCTTAGTGAAGAAGTCATGTAGATTTTTTG
>NW_007261478.1:0-11991 GCF_000164805.1 Carlito syrichta
GGTCTCCCAACTCGGCATCCCATAGCCACAGCCCCAAAGTCTGCTGATGCACCATCTTTCAGGAACTCTAGGTCCTAAGCTGGGGCTTCCTTCCAAAATAATCCCTGTCTGTTCACAATGATCCCAACTCCATTCACAAATGGATGCTCTTCTTTTTTTTCCTTTTTTCATTTTTTCTTTGATTCAGAGTCTCACTAGTCACCCAGGTTGGAGGTCAGTGGCTTGCTTCAAGCCATCACAACTTTGGCCTACTGGACTCCGTGACCCTTTCCCCAACCTTCCAAGGAACCAGAACAACAGGCGCATGCCACTATGCCTGGCTCTTTTGGAATGGAGGGTAAATACGAGTCTCACTGAGGTGCCCAGGCAGGTCCTGGCCAACAGACTTGAGCTAGTTGCTGGCCTTGGCCTCCCAAAGAGCTGGGATGGTGAGGCTGAGCTCCAGAGCCTGGCCTTGATATTTCCTTGAAAACAAAATAGAAGGCCTGGCACAACAGTCCACGTTTGGAATCCCATAGCTCTGGGAGGTCGAACCCAGAGAATGGCTGGAACTCAGGAGCCCAAGCCATCCCAGGCCAGAGTGGGATACCCCATTTCCACACACATAAGACCTGGGGGTCTGGGGTTGAGATGCCCATCTTCCTGGTCATTTCAGAGGCTGAGGCAAGAGGATCATCGGAGTCCACATTTTCGAGTCTGGCAGTGAATGTCAGTCGTGTCCCCAGACCCCAGCCTGGGCCACAGAGCCTTACTCTGTCTCCAAAAACATCAGAATCATACACAGATTTTCAACTACACGTGGTGTGTTCACAGGGAGACTGTCTTTAGATCCAAGAAAAATTAAATTGGGGGAAGAAATGTCCCCGGGTGAGGGATGTGTCCCTTGCCTTTCTTGGTGGAAGGTTCTCATTGCCGAGTTGGAGGGTCGGCCTACCTGACATCACGGAGAGGAGAGCCGACAGGAACCTGATCAGGGAACCTCAGTAACTCCCACACCAAAGTGACAGCAACCATGGGGGGTTGTCGGTGAAAGGTGCAGAGGTTGGGGGACCATCACATGTGGAGGCAGGGGGGGGAGGGGAAGGACTGAAGGCAGAAGGTTTGCAGGAGAATGGATTTATTTCTTTCTTTTCTTTCTTTCTACCTTCCTTACACCCTTTCTTTCTTTCTTTCTTTCTTTCTTTCTTTCTTTCTTCCTTTTCTTTCCTCACTACATTTTCCAGGCTGCTCTCAAACTGGCCAACTCAGGTCATCCTCTCAGCATGGTCTCCCAAACTCCCACGATCACAGACTTTCCATTTCATCGACATACTGATCTCCTGTCTGGTCTTGAATTCTGGGCCAGAGGTGATCCTCACGCTGAGGACTGCCCTCACCCAAGGTTTTCTGTGTTTTGCTTGCGGTCAAGATGGGGTCTTACTATGGTGTCCAGCCTGGTCTGGAGGTCCCGGGCTCCGGCTATCTTCCCATCTTGGCCTCCCTGAATGCCAAGGAGACATGCGTGAGTTGCCCGGCTGCCCTTGCCCCCTGAAGGTTTGAGAGTCACACCCTCCCTTTCCCTGAGGTGGCCCCTGGGAAAAGGAAGCAAGTCCACCCTGAAGCACAAGACTGGATGAGGAGTGGGAGCCCCAGCAGAGACACACCAGGCGGCTCCCCTTGCAGAGGTCTTGGCAGGTTACTCCAGCTACACTTTCCAGGGTAGAAGGTCGTCAGAAGGGCAAGGAACTAGCTATGGGGCCCAGAGATGCATGTGGAGGCTGGGCATGAGTGATCACTTCTCTCATTCCCATGCTCTGGAGACTGAGGTGAGAGGATGGCCTGAGCCCCTGGGATCGAGACCAACCCAGGCACCTTGACCAGACCACGTCTCTACAAAAAGCCAAAAAATGAGCTGAGCTTAGTGGCACAGGACCTCCGTTTCAGCTACTCAGGGGGCCACTGAGGGTGGATGGCTGGAACCCAGCCTTTGGAGTCCATGGTGGCTGAGAGCAGGCCCCTATGCTCTGGCCTGGGTGACAGACTGGGACTCTGAATCAGAATAATACCAACAACGACCAAAACCACAGGTCCGTCTGAGAGGTTCAGTCAGTCATCCCAGTTCTTCAGAGGGGCAGGTGAGTGGACGTCCTGACCTGCAGGTTTGACACAGCCCAGGACACAGGGTGAGACATTGTCTCAGCCATCAAAAATAAATCCAAAAATAAACCGAGCATGATGGTGCAGGGCTGTGTTTCCAGCCAATCGGTGGGCCAAGATGAGAGGATCACCTGAGCAGGACAGGTGGAGTCCGGGGTGTCTGTGAGCGTGCCCCTGCGCTAAGGCCTGGGTGACAGAGCAGGATTCTGAATCCAAATGATAATAATCTCCACCACTGCCACGACCACCACCCCTGCCACCCAGAGCGAGGAGGCTCGCTCAGGGATGGGAGAAGAAAAGGCACTTTCCCGCATGTCTTCTTGGGCGGTTTCAAAGTTGGCCTCTGGGCACGTCCGTCCCGCACCTTCAGCCACACTTCCCAGAAACCCTGCCTCCACCATCCATACTCGTGCCCCACAGCAAAGACACGTTTGAGTTCAAGGAACAGACTGCCCCGAGTTAGGGTGGCCATCGGATATAGAGTGATCAAGGAGATCCGGCAATGCCATGGCCAGCCCAGGTTCCGGCCACCTGGTCTGCCTCCTTCGGGAGGGGTGATGATCCCTTCCTCTCCTGATCACTCCATCATCCCACATCCACGTGTACCTTACCCTGGGGTGCCGTGTACGCCCATCATGACACATGTTGATATGTCTTTTTATTTGCCGGAGTCTCTGATGGCCGGGCTGGGACATGGCAGCATGATCCTGGTTTCTGGGGCTTCGACCTGTGGGGCTGAGGTGGTCCTTCTGCCTCGGTCCCCAAGCAACCTGGACTCCTGGGGCCACCACGCCTGACTCGATTTTGGAACCCTCTCACCGAGACGAGGTCTGGCCACATTGCCCGGGCTGTCTCTGACCCCGGGGACTCAGGCAGCCTCCTGCCTTGGCCTCCAGGGCCTGGGACTAATGGCCGTGAACCACGTTGCCAGGCCTGTACTTGCATGTGCCATGGGTGGGGGTGGCACAAAGGCACACTCCAGGATGTAGGCCACAGCATCCCTTGTAGCCAGGATGTGTGCGCCACCACGTGTGACTCAGTGCTTGCGTTCTGCGGAGCGACGAGGTCTCACCAATTGGCCTAGGCCAGTCTCAAACTCCCAGGCTGCAGTGGTCCCCCACTTCAGCCTCCCAAAGCCACAGCCCGATTATATGCTGATCCACCATCTTTCAAGATTTCTAGGCCCAAGGCTGGGGCCTCCTTCCCAAATGATCTCTGTCTGTTCACAATGATCCCAACTTCATACAAAAATGGATGCCTTTTAAATTTTTTTTCCTTTTTGTCTTTGAGTAGGAGTCTCACTCCTTTGCCCAGGCTTTATGATGGTGGCTCGCTCCCGGCCACCACAGCCTCAGCCCATCAGGCTCCAGTGAGCCTTTCATCACCCTTCTGAGGAGCTGTAAAGACAGGCACATGCCACAATGCCCATCTCATTTGGGATGGGGGATAGAGATGAGGTATCACCAAGTTGCCTGGGTGGTTCTCAGCCACAGGTTTGTGCTGGCTCTGGCCTGGCCTCCCAAAGCACTGGGATGATGAGGCTGAGCCCTCGAGCCTGGTCTCCATCCTTCAACAAAAACGAACCAGAAGGCTTGGTTCGGCATCCCACGCCTGGAATCCCAGCACTCTGGGAGTTTGAGGCAGGAGGATGGCTGGAGCACAGGAGCCCAAGGCCAGCCCAGGCCACCAATGGAGACCCCGTCTCCGCACCCATTGAAACAGGGAGTCTGGGTTCAAGGGTCCCATCTTCCTGTCCACTCCACAGGCTGAAGCAGGAGGATCACCAGAGCCCATGAATTCAAGCATGGCAATGAACCATGGTCATGACCATGGACACCAGGGTGGGCCACAGAGCCAGACCCTGTCTCCAAAATCATCAGAATTGTAAACAGATTCTAAATAGCACATGTTGTGTTCATAGGGCAACTTGCTTTAGATCAGGAATAATGGGATTGCAGAGGAAGAAATGTCCCCAGGTGAGGGATTTGTCCCTGGCCTTTCTTGGCAGAAGATCCTTGTGGCTGAGTCAGAGAGTTGACCTGCCTGGGGCACATTTCTAACCTCAGAGAGGAAAACCAGCAGGATCCTGACCAGGGAGCCTGGGAACCCACACCAAAGTGGGGGCAGCCACTGGGGGGTGGGTTATGTTCTTTCTTTCTATCTTTTCTTTCCTTACTAGATTGCTCAGACTGGTCTCAAATTGCACAATTAGGGCCATCCTCTCAGTCTGGGCCAACAAAACTGCTGTAATCACAAGTTTTCCATTTGGTCGATCCTGGTGTTCCTGCCTGGTCTTGAACTCTGTACCAGAGAGTATCCTCCCACAGAGGCCTGCACTCACCCAAGATTTCTGACTTTTGCTTGGGGTCGAGGTAGGGTCTTGCTATGGTGTCCAGCCTGGTCTCATGTTCCCGGATGCCAGCCATTTTCCCATGTTGGCTTCCCTGAGTGCCGAGGAGACAGGCGTGAATGACCCAGCCACCTCTGCCCCCCTGAACGTTTGGGAGTCTCACCCTCTCTTTCCCCATGGTGGCCCCTTGGAGGAGCGAGCGTGTTTCCCATTGGGAATGAGGCAGGAAGAGGGGTCGTTGCCCTAGTGGAGACACACTCCTGAGACAGGCATTCCCCCCGTGGAGGGCTAGACTGGCAATTTCAGCCACCCTCTCAAGGATCCCGGGTTGTTGGAAGGTAGCGGGCCACGTGGTGAGGCCCTGAGATGTGTGTGGAGACTGGACATGGGAGCCCACGCCTGTCATTCCAGCCCTCTGGGAGACTGAGGCAAGAGAATGGCCTGAGTCCTCGTGTTCAAGACTAGCCCGGGTACCATGGCGGGACCTCACCTCTACAAGAAGCCAAAAAAATGAGCCAAACATGGTGGCACACGTTGGTCCTTCTGGCCACTCTGGAGGCCACAGTGAGAGGATCACCAGAGCCCAGGTTGGTAGGCCACGGTGTCCGAGTGTGGACCCTGCACTCTGGCCTGGGAGAAAGAGCAGGACTCCAACTCAGATGAATAATACCTACCACCACAACCACCGCAACCACAGGCCGGGCTGAGGGCTTCAGCCTGGCATCCCAACCATTCAGAAGCCCAGGCAAGTGGATGACCTGAGCCTGCAGTTTTGACACCAGACCAGGACACAGAACAAGACCTCGTCTCAATCATCAAAAATGAATAGAAGATTAGCCAGGTTTGCGGTGGCAGAGATCTGTGGTTCCAATCACATGGGGGGCGGAGGTGGGGGGTTTGCCTGAGCCTGGGAGGTGGAGTCCACGGTGGCCGTGAGCATGACTTTGCACTCTGGCCTGGGCGACAGAGTGGGATTCTGACAACAAATAATAATAATCACCACCACCACCACCATCACCACCCCTATCATCCAGCCTGAGAAGTCACACTCAAGGATGGGAGAGGAAAAGGCAGTTCCTGGACTGTCGTTTTATGGAGACTTCAAAGGTGGCCACCAGCACATCTGACCTATGCCTTTGGTCATGGGCACCAGAAGACCTGCCTCCAACCTCCACACTTGTGCCCCACAGCAAACACATGTGTGAGCACATGGAACAGATGGCCCCAAGTTAGGGCAGCCATGGGTAAAGTGATCAAGATGGTCTGGCAACATAACTGCCAGTGCAGGGTTTGGTCACCCGGTCTGCAACCTTCGGGTGGGGAAAGGGCCTTTTCCTCTCTTGATCACTCATTCGCCACCCGCCCACGTGGAACTTTAAATGGGGAGCCAAGGTGACTCATTGTGATGCACGTGGGAGGCATCTTTTTTTGTCATTTGAGTCTCCATCAGCTGGGATGAGTTTCAGCGACAGGATCATGGCTTCGGGGCCTTGACCGTCAGGGCTCAGTTGGTCCTCCCGCCTTGGCCGCTGAGCAGCCAGGACTGCCGAGTATACCACGCCTGACTCTATTTTGGGCATATCTCACCCAGACGAGGTCTGGCCACATCATCCTGTCTTGTCTCTGACCCCTGGGCTCAAGCAGCCTCCCACTTTGGCCTCCAAGGGAGCGGGGCTGACAGCCGTGAGCCATGGTGCCTGGCCTGGACTCACACATGCTGTCAGAGGGGGCAACATAAAGGTACACCCCGGAATGGAGGTCACCACATCCCGTGTACCTGGGACCCTGTGGCCACCAAAGGTGACTCAAATATTTGTGTTCCAGCAATTGATGAGGTCTAGCTATATGACCCAGGCTGGTCTTGAACTTCTGGGCTCCAGCAGTCCCTCACCTTCGGCCTCCCAAAGCCACAGCCTGATTGTCTGCTGAACCACCATCTTTCAGGAACTCTACGCTCAAGGCTTCGGCCTCCTTCCCCAATGATCTCTGTTTGTATATGGTGATTCCAACTTGATACACAAATGGATGCTCTTCTTTTCTTTCCTTTTATTTTTTTGACTCAGTCTCACTCCGTCATCCAGGCTGAATGGCAGTGGCTCTCTGCCGGCCACCACAGCCTCGACCCACAATACTCTGGCGAACCTTTCCCGCTGGCCTTCCAAGGAGCCAGATCGACAGGCATGTGCCACTGCACACAGCACATTTGGGAGGGAGCGTAGGGACGAGGTGTTGCCTAGTTGCCCGGGTTCATCTCAGAACCTTGGGCTCAGACCAGCCGCTGGCCTCAGCCTCCCAAAGCACTGGGATGATTAGGTTGAGCTCTCAAGCCTGGCCTCGATCCTTCATCAAAAATGAACCAGAAGGCCAGTCGCGGTGGGCCATGACTGGAATTCCAGTGCTCCAGTGGGAGGCCAAATCAGGAGGATGACTGTAGCCCATATCTCAAGGTCAACCCCGGCCTCACATGGAGACCCCGTCTCTGCACCCATCCAAACGGGTTCTGGGAACATAGTGCCTATCATCCCAGCCACTCCAGAGGCTAAGGTGGGAGGATCACCAGAACCCGCGATTTTGAGGCTGGCGGTGAACAAAGGTCGTGTCTCCGGGCCCCAGCCTGGGTCACAGAGACAGACCCTGTCTCCAAAAACATCAGAATCATAAACAAATTCTCAACTGCGCATGGTGTGTTCAAAGGGTGACTGACTTTAGAGTCAGAAAAAATGGGACTTGGGGGGAAGAAATGTCCCTGGGTGTGGGATGGGTCCTTGGCCTTTCTTGGTGTAACATCCTCAGTGCCGAGTCAGAGGACCAGTCCCCCTGGGGCACATTTCTCACCTTGGAAAGGAGAGTCAGCAGGATCCCAGACAGAGAGTCTCTGGAACTCCTGCACCTAAGCAGGGGCAGCCATTTGGGGGGTTGGAGCTGTAAGGTGCCGAGTTTGGGGGACCCTCGCATGTGGGGGTCCTGGGGAGGAAGGGCTATCTTTTTTGTACTGGAGTCTCCATTTCCTGGGCTGGGGCCCAGCAGCATGATCGTGGCTTTTGGGGCCTTAACCTGTGAGGCTCTTCTGGTCCTCCAGCCTTGGCCCACAAGCAACATGGACTCCGGGTCCCACCACACCTGACTCGATTTGGGGGCCCTTAATCCAAGACGAGTTCTGGCCACCTTGCCCAAGCTGGTCTCTGACTCTGGGGCTCCACTTGGTGGGCTGAGATGGAAGGATTGTCTGAGGCTGGCAGGTGGAGTCCACAGTGTTCTTGAGCGTGCCCCTGCATGCCAGCCTGTGCGAGACAGCGGGACTCTGACTTAGAATAATAATTCAACCACCACCACCACCACCAAAACCACAGGTAGGGATCTGGGCCTCAACCTGGCATTCTGGCCCTTCAGAGGCCAGGCGAGTGGACGACCTGAGGCTGCAGTTTTGATACCAGCCCAGGACACAGGGTGAGACCGTATCTCAGCAATCAAAAATAAATCCAAAGATTAGCCAGGTATGGTGGTGAAGGCTTGTGGTTACAACCTCTCAGGGGTCCGAGGCAGAATGATCACCTGAGCCTGGCATGTGGAGTCCTCAGTGGCTACCTGGATGACAGACCAGTATTCTGACCCCAAATAAAAATAATCACCACCACCACTCCTGTCACACATCAAGAGGAGTCACCCTCAGGCACTTTCCGCCTTGTCATTCATGTGAGGTTTCAAAGGTGGCCACCAGTCATGTCCATCCCATGGATTTGGCCATGCACCACAGAAGGCCTGCCTCCACTCTCAAAACTCATGCCTCATGGCAAAGACGTGTGTAAGCTCACAAACCAGATGGCTCTGAGCTAGGGAGTCCATAGAGCATAGAGCAATCAAGGTAGACAGCAATACCACGTCCATCCCAGGTTTCAGTCTCCTGGTATGCCACCTTTAGGCAGGGGTGGGAACCTTCCTCTCCCAATTACTCCATCGTCCCCCACCCAAGCAAACTATTCCCTGTGGAGTCATGGACGCATGTCATGATGCACGTGGAGGCATCTTTTTTGTCACCAGAGTCTCCTTCGACTTGGCTAGTCCACGGCGGCACAATCGTGTCTCTTGGGTCCTTGACCTGCCGGACTTAGGTGGTTCTCCTGCCTTGGCCCCTCAGCAGCCGGGACACAGGGGGTCATCATGTCTGACTCGATTTTGGGGATCTCTCACTGAGATGAGGTCTGGCCATGTCGTCCAGGTTTGTCTCCAACCCCTGGGCTCAGGCAGCATCCCACCTCAGCCTCCCAGGGCAAGGGACTGATGGCCTTGAGCCACGTTTTCTGGCCAGGATGCACACGTTCTGTTGGCGGGGTGACAGAAAGGAACGCCCTGGGACAGAGGCCACTGCATCCCATGTAGCCGGGTCCGTGGGCACCACCACACGTGACTCCAGTGTTTGCATTCTGGGAAGCAACGAGGTCTCACTATGTGGCCCAGGCTGTTCCCAAACTCCTGGGCTCCAGCTGTTCCCCACCTCAGCCTCCCAAAGCCACAGCCAGATTGTCTGGTGATGCACATTCTTCTGGGAACTCTAGTACCCAGTCTGGGGCCTCCTTCCCAAATGATCTCTCTGTTCATGATGATCCCAACTGCATATACAAATGGATGCTCTTCTTTTTTTCATTTTTTTCCTTTATTTCTTTGTGTTGGAGTGTAACTCCATCATCCAGGCTGGAGGGCCATGACACGCTCCTGGCCACTGCAGCTTCAGCATGTTGGGCTCCATTGAGACTCTCCCCAGCATTCCGAGGTGCTGGTATGACAGGTGCATGCCACCATGCCCAGCATAATTGTGATGGAGGTTAGAGACGATGTCTTGCCAAGGTGCCAGAGTGGGTCTCGGGCCAAGGGTTCAGACTGGCCGCTGGCCTCAGCCTCCCAAAGGGCTGGATGAAGAGGTTGAGCCCCTAAGCCTGGCTGCAAACTTCCATTGAAAACAAACCAGAAGGCCCAATGCCATGGCCCATAGCTGGAATCCAAGCACTCTGGGAGGTCAAGGCAGGAGGATGGCTGGAGCACAGAATCCCAAGGCCAGTCTGCACCATGAAAGGAGGCCCCGTCTCCACACCCATACAAAAAGGGGTGTCTGGGGTAGAGGTGCCTGTCATCCCGGGCACTATGGAAAATGAGGCTAGAAGATCACTGAGACTTGGGATTTCGAGGCTGGTGGATAATGCTGGTCATGTCCCCAGGCCCCGGCCTGGGCCACAGAGCCAGACTCTGTCTCCAAAAACATCAGAATCATACACAGATTCTCAACTGTGCATGGTGTGTTCACAGGGTGACTGGCTTTCAAACCAGAAGCACTGGGATTGGGGGAGAAGAAATGTCCCCAGTGAGTATGTGTCCCTGACCTTTCTTGGTGGAAGGTTCTCATTGCCAAGTCGAATGGTCGGCCTGCCTGGGGCACATTTCTCACCTCCAAGAGGAGAGCTGGTAGAATCCCGGCAGGGAGCCTCGGAGCTCATGAACCAAAGCGGGAGCAGCAATTGTGGGGGTTGGGGCTGGAAGGTGCTGAGCTATAGGGACCATCACATGTGGGTGTGAGGTGGGTTGTACTTAGGGCAGAAGGTTTGCATGAGAATGGATTTCTTTCTTTCTTTCTTTCTTTCTTTCTTTCTTTCTTTCTTTCTTTCTTTCTTTCTCTCTTTCTTTCTTTACTTTCTTCACTAAGTTGCCCAGGCTGAATCAAACCACCCAACTCCGGCCATCCTCTTGGACTGGGCCTTCCAAACAACTGCAGTCACAGGATTTCCATTGGTCTTCCTGCCTGGTCCTGAACTCTGTGCGAGGAATGAACCTTCCGGTGAGACCTGCCCTCACCCACGGTTTTCTGGGTTTAGCTCCGGGTCGAGGTAGGGGTTTGCAGTGGTGTCCAGCCTTGTCTTGAGCTACCAGGCTCCAGCCCTCTTCCAGTCTTGGCCTGCCCTAGTGCCAAGGACACAGGCGTGAGTTGCCCAGTTGTTCCTGCCCACCAGAAGTTAGGACAGTCAAGCTGTCACTTTCCCCGTGGAGGCCCCTGGTAGGAGCAAGGGTTCCACCCTGGGGAACAAGGAGGGCAGAGGGGTGTACAACCCAGTGGAGACTCGCCCCTGCACCAGGTGATACCCCTGGGGAGGAATTGGTGGGCAACTCCAGCTGCCCTCTCTGGTGTCTGGGTTGTCAGAAGGAAGTGGGTTTTGCAGTGTGGCCCTGAAAGGAGTGTGCAGGCTGGGTGCAGGGGCTCACGCCTGTCATCTTGGTGCTCTGGGAGGCCGAGGTGAGAGAATTTCCTGTGCCCCCGATTTCAAGACCAACCTGGGCACCTTGGTGACACCTCATCTCTACAAGACGCCTATAAAATGAGCCAGCATGGTGGCACACACCTATCTTTCCAGCCACTTGGGAGGCCATGGCAGGAGGATCGCTGGATCACAGCCAGTGGTGGCTGTGGTGGCCAAGAGCAGGCCCCTGCTTTCTGGCCTGGGTGACAGTGGGATTCTGACTCCAAATAATAATAATCACCACCAACGCCACCACCACCACCCCTGTCACTCAGCATGAGGATTCACCCTCAGAGACGGCAGAGGAAAAGGCATTATCTCACCTGTAGTTTGTGGGAGGTATCAAAGGTGTCCACTGGGCACATCCATTCCATGCTTTCAGCCATGCATCCAAGAAGGCCTGCCTCCACCCTCCACACTCAGGCCCCAAGACAAAGACACGTGGTGTGAGCTCACAGAACATAGTGCTCCAAATTAGGGGTGCCGTCAGGCACAGAGTGATCAAAGAAGTCTGGCAGCACCACAGCCAGTCCATGTTCCAGTCGCCTGGTCTGCCACTTTTGGACCTGGGTGGGCCCCCTCCTCTTCCGATCACTCCATAGTCCCCCATCTACGCAAATCTGTCCCTGGGGAGCTGTGGATGCCTGTCATGACACACAAGGGAGGCATCTTTTTGTCACTGGAGTCTCCGTCACCCTAGCTAGGGCACAGCGGCATGATCGTGGCTCCCGGGGCCTTGACCTCCATGTCTCAGGTGGTCCTCCTGCTTTGGCCCCTGAGCAGCTGGGAGTCCAGAGGCCGCCACACCTGACTCGATTTTGGAGACCTCTCACTTAGACGAGGTTTATCCACATCACCCAGGCTGATCTTCGACCTCTGAACTCAGGCTGCCTCCTGCCTGGGTCTCCTGGAGTGCAGGTCTGATGGTCATTAGCCATGGTGCCTGGCCAGGTCTCGCATGTTCTGTCAGTGGGGGTGATGCAAAAAAACGCCATGGGATGAAGGCCACCGCATCACGTGTAGCCACACCTGTGGTCGCTACCATGTGCCAATCCTGTGTTTGCATTCCGGGAAAGATGAGGTCTCACTACATGGCCCAGGCTGGTCTGGAACCCCCAGGCTCCTGTAGTCCACCACCTCGGACCCCCAAAGTCACAGCCCGATTTTCTGCCAATCCACCATCTTTTGAAATCTCTATGCCCAAGTCTGGGGCATCCTTCCCAA
>NW_007261478.1:12011-12995 GCF_000164805.1 Carlito syrichta
TCTTTTTCCTCTTTTCCTTTTTTTTTGAGTTGGAGTCTCACTCCATTGCCCATGCTGGAGGGTGGTGGCTTGCACCCGGCTACAACAGCATCAGCCCGCCAGGCTCCAGTGAGCTTTTCCTCAGCCTTCCGAGGAGCTGGAAAGACAGGCATGCACCACCACACCTGGCTCATTTTGGATGGAGAGTAGAGACAAGGTCTTGCCACATTGCTCGGGTAGGTCTCGGCTCATGGGCTGGGGCCTGCCACTGGCCTCTGCCTCCCAAAGGGCTGGAAATATGAGGCTAAGCTCCCAAAACAGCTTTGATTCTTCGTCAAAAACAAACCAGAAAGCTTGGCGTGGTGGCCTAGGCCTGGAATCCTAGTGCTCTGGGAGCCCAAGGCAGGAGGATGGCTGGAGCCTAGGAGCACACAGTCAGACTGAGCCAAGCAGGGATACCCCATCTCTGCACTCACCCAAACAGGTATTCTGAGGTCGAGGTGCCCATCCTTCTGGGCACTCCGCAGCCTGAGGCAGGTGGATCGCTGGGGCCTGTGAATTTAAAATGTGTGGGAACAGCAGTTGTATCCCCAGGCTCCAGGCTCGGCCACAGAGCAAGACCTTGTCTCCAAAAACATCAGAATCGTACACAGATTCTTACCTTTGCTCGCTGTGTTCACAGGGTGACTGGCTTTTGAGCCAGGAAAAATGGGATTGAGGGGAATAATTGGTCCTGGGTGAGGGATGTGACCCTGGCCTTTCTTGATGGTAGGTCCTCATTGCTGAGTCAGCAGGTCGGCCTGTCTGTCCACATTTGTCACCTCATAGAGAAGAGCCAGCTGGAATGCAGCCAGGTAGACTCAGGAACTCACACACCAATGTGGGGGCAGGCATTGCTGTGGGATGGGCTGGAAAGTGCCGAGCTGGGGGAACCTCACATATGGGAGGGATGAGGGAAAAGGTGTGTGGTAATATGTTGGAAAGAGAATGGATTTCTTTCTTTCC
>NW_007261479.1:0-5594 GCF_000164805.1 Carlito syrichta
GGTGGCTCAGCATGTAATTCTGCACCTTGGGAGATTGAGGTGAGAGCATTGCCTGAACCCACGGGTTCAAGACCCACTTGGGCAACTTGGGCGAAAATTTAGCCGGACATGGCAGCGCACGCCTGTAGTTCCAGCTACTTGGAAGGCTGAGGCAAAAGGATCGCCGGAGCCCAGCAAGTCAAGCCTGTGGTGGCGGGAGTGGCCACTGCACTCCAGTCTGGGTAACAGAGTGAGACTTCAACTCAAAAAAAATGAAAGCTCCCACCTTGACCCCAAGAAAAACCCAGAAAACATTGAGTGAGGGCAGGCTTGGCGGGAGGATCGCCTCAGGTCCAGAGTTCAAGACCAAGCAGGAAGACCAGGATGTCAACCAAATGGAAAGCCTGTGATCACAGCAGTTTTCGAGTCTGAGGCTGAGAGGAAGGCCTGAATTGGACAGTTTGAAAGCATCCAGGACTACCTAGTGATGAAACAAAATAGAGAGAGAGAGGAAAAGAACGAAAGAAATCCATTCTCCTGCAAACCTTCTGACCTCAGTTCTTCCACCCCACCCCTGCTACATGTGAGGGTCCCCCATCCTCGGCACCTTCCAGCCTCAACCCCCCCAATGGCAGTCCCGCTGTGGTGTGAAAGTTCCCGAGTCTCCCTGGCTGTGCTGGTGCCAACTTTTCTCTCCAAGGTGAGAACTGTGCCCCAGTCAGGCTGACCCTCCCACTCATCAGCGAGGGCCTTCTGCCAAGAAAGGCCAGGGAAACATTCCTCACCCGGAGAAATTTCTTCCCCCCAAAACCCATGTTTCCTGGCTCTAAAGCCAGTTGCTCTGTGTACACACCATGCGCACTTGAGAATCTGTGTATGATACTGAAGTGTTTGGAAACAGGGTCTAGCTCTGTGGCCCAGGAGGGTCCTGGGGACAAGTCCGTCATTCACTGCCAGCCTCAAAATTGTGGGATCCGGCTATCCTCCCACCTCAGCCTCCAGAGTGACCGGGACAATGGTCACCTTGACAGCAGACCTCCTGCTTGGATGAGTGCAGAGACGATGTCTCCCTGCATGGCCTGGGATGCCTTGGGCTCCCAGGCTCCAGCCATTCTCCAGCCTTGGCCTCCCAGAATGCTGGGATTCCAAATGTGGGCTAATGTGTCAGGCCTTATAGTTCATTTTTGAGGAAGGATCAAGGTCAAGCTCAGGAGCTCAGCCTCGTCATCACAGTGATTTGGAAGGCCAGACCAGAGGCCAGTATGAACCTGTGGCCAAGAACAGCCCAGGCAACTTGGCGACACCTCATCTCTACCCTCCATCCCAAATGAGCTATGTGTGGTGGCATGCGCCTGTCATTCCGACTCCTTGGAAGGCTGACAAAAGACTCACCGGAGCTTGGTGGCCTAGACTGCAACGACCAGGATTAAGCTGCTGCCATAAAGCCTGGGTGAAGGAGTGAGACTCCGACTCAAAGAAAAAAAAGAAAAAAGAAAAGTATCCATTTGTGTATGGAGTTGGGATCATTGTGAACAGAGATCATTTGGGAAGGAGGACACAGTATTGGGCCTAGAAATCACAAAAGATGGTGGACCAGCAAACAATCAGGTTGTGGCTTTG
The DNA here is from genome assembly GCF_000164805.1 of Carlito syrichta. Taxonomy (NCBI): domain Eukaryota; kingdom Metazoa; phylum Chordata; class Mammalia; order Primates; family Tarsiidae; genus Carlito; species Carlito syrichta. Next base: position 1,600 of record NW_007261479.1, read on the forward strand.
GGAGGCTGAGGCAGGGGACCACTGCAGCCCAAAAGTTTGAGACCAGACTGGACCAAGTAGCGAGTCCTCGTCGCAGCCTGGAACACAAGCACTGAGTCAGGCATGGTGGCACACGAATCCTGGCTACACAGGATGTGGTGGCCTACATACTGGGGCATGCCTTTGTGTTACCCCCACTGACAGCACGTGCGAGTACAGGCCTGGTACCGTGGCTCACAGTCATCAGTCCCGGGCCATGGGAGGCCGAGGCAGGAGGCTGCATGAGTACCTGGGCTCAGCGACAAGCCGGGTGATGTGGCCAGACCTCCTCTCGAAGAGAGGGACTCAAAATCGAGTCAGACATGGTGGACCCCACAGTCCAGGTTGTCCAGGGACTGAGGTGGGAGGACAACCTCAGACCCACAGGGCATGGTCCCAGAAGCCAGGATCATGTTGCTGCATACCAGCCCTGCCATCAGAAACTCCGGCGACAAAAGAAGACACCTCCAATATGTGTCATGATGGGTGTCCACGGCTCCCCAGGGAAAGGTCCGCATGGCCGTGGGATGATGGAGTAATCAGAAGAGGAAGGGTCCCTCCACTGCCCTAAGGAGGCAGACCAGGTGACCAGAACCTGGGCTGGTCACAGCATTGCCAGACCTCCTTGATCACTCTATGCCTGACTGCCATCCTAACTCAGGGCAGTCTGTTCCTTGAGCTCACATGTGTCTTTGCTGTGAGGCATGAGTGTGGAGTGTGGAGACAGGACTTCTGGGACGTGTGGCCGAAGGTGCAGGACAGACGTGCCCAGAGGCCAACTTTGAAACCGCATGCGAAGACAGGCAGGAAAGTGCCTTTTCTTCTCCCATCCCAGAGGGTGACTCCTCGCCCTGGGTGGCAGGGGTGGTGGTCATGGTGGCGGTGGTGATTATTATTATTTGGAGTTGGAATCCTGCTCTATCCCCCAGGCCTTAGCAGAGAGGTATGATCATGGACACCACAGACAACACCCGCCCTGCTCAGGTTATCCTCCCGTCTTGATCCACGGAGTGGCTGGGACCACAGCCCTGTGCTACCACACCCGGCTTATCTTTGGATTTATTTTTGATGGTGGAGATGAGGCCTTGCCCCGTGTTCTGGGCTGGTGTCAAACCTGCAATTCAGCCCGTCCACTTGCCTGTGCCTCTAAAGGACCGGGATGCCTGGCTGAGCCCCTCAGACCAGCCTGTGGTTGTGGTGGCTGTTGGTATTATTCTGAGATAGAGTCCCACTCTGTTGCCCAGGCCAGAGCGCAGGGGTCTGCTCTCAGCCACTGCGGCCTCCACCATCTGTGCTCGGCAATCCACCCACAGTGGCTTCCTAAATGGCTGAAATGGAAGGCCTGCGCCACCAAGTTCAGCTCATTTTTTTGGCTTCTTGTGGAGACGTGCTCTGGGCAAGGTGCCTGGGCTGTCTCGAACCTGGGGGCTCAGGCTATCCTCTCTCCTCAGCCTCCAGAGCACCAGGATGAGAGATGTCAGCCCTTGTGCCTGGACTCCCCACCCCTTTTGGGGTCCCAAAAAAGTTCTGCCCTCTTCTGGAGAGTGTGGCCAGAGTAACTTTTTGGACCTCTGTGGGTAGAGCGCCTGGCCATGGGCGTGCGTCTGCCAGGGCTCTGACCCCTCCTCCAACCTTATTCCTCAGGGTGGACCTGAATGCTTCCCCCAGGGGCAGCCTCGGGGAAAGGGAGGGCGTGACTCCCAAACCTTCAGGGGTACAGGCATGACCAGGCAACTCACGTATGTCTCCTTGGATTCAGGTAGGCTGAGATGGAAAGATGGCCGAGACTGGAAGCTCCAGACCAGGCTGGACACCATAGCAAGACCCCACTTCGACCCCAACTAAAACCCAGAAAACCTTGGGTGAGGGTAGACCTTGGCAAGTGTATCAGCTCTGGCCCAGAGTTCAAGATCAGGCAGCAGACCAGGATGTCAATGAAATGGAAAGCCTGTGATCATAGGAGTTTGGGAGACCAGGCCGAGAGGATGATCCGAGTTGGTCTATTTGAGAACAGTCTAGTGAGGAAAGAAAAGAAAAAGAAAGAAAGAAAGAAAGAAAGAAAGAAAGAAAGAAAGAAAGAAAGAAATGAATGAAAGAAATACATTCTCCTGCAAACCTTCTGCCCTCAGTCCTTCCCCCCACCCCCCACATGTGAAGGTCCAACAAGCTCAGTGCCTTTCAGCCACAAACTCCCCCCATGGATGCTCCTAATTTGTTGCGGAAGTTCCTGAGGCTCCCTGGCTGGGTTTCTGTTGGCTCTCCTCTCCGAAATGTGAAATGTGCTTCAGGCAGGCCGAACCTCCAACTCGGCAATGAGGACCTTCCACCAAGAAAGGCAAGGGACGCATCCCTCACCCGGGGACATTTCTTCCCCCGATCCCATTTTTTCTGGATCTAAAGACAGTCGCCCTGTGAACACACAAAGCGCAGTTGAAAATCTGTGTACAATTCTGATGTTTTTGAAGACAGGGTATAGCTCTGTGGCCCAGACTGGGACCCAGGGACATGACTGACACTCACCACCAGCCTAGAAATTACAGGCTCCTATGATCATCCCACATCAGCCTCTGGTGTGGCCAGGAAGATGGGCTCCTCGACTCCAGACACCCTGTTTTATTGGTGTGGAAACAGGGACTCCCTGCATGGCCTGGGATGGTCTTGGACTCCTGGGTTCCATTCATTCTCCAGCCTCAGCCTCCCAAAGTGCTGGGATTCCAAAAGTGGGCTGATGCACCAGACCTTCCAGTTCATTTTTGAGGAAGGATCAAGGCCAGGCTCTGGAGCTCAGCCTCACCATTCCAGTGTTTTGGGAGGCCAAGGCCAGCATCTGGCCCAAGTCCGTGGGCTGAGATCTGCCTGGGCTACACAGCAAGACACGTCTTTTCCCTCCATCCCAAATGAGCTGGGCGTGGTGGCATGTGCTTGTTGTTCCAGCTCCTCAGAAGGCTGGGGAAGGTCTCATGGGAGCTCAGCAGGCCAAGGCTGTGGTGGCTGAAACTAACCCACCGCCCTCCAACCTGGGCAAGGGATTGAGACTCTGAATAAAAAAAAGAAAAAAGGAAAAAAAAGAAGAGCATCCATTTTTGAATGGAGTTGGGATCATCGTGAACAACCAGAGATCATTTTAGAAGGAGGCCCCAGCCTAGGGCCTAGAGATCCTAAAGATGGAGCATCGGCAGAAAATCGGACTGTGACTTTTGGAGGCTGAGGTAGGGGACCGTTGAAGCCAGGGAGTTCGAGACCAGCCTGTGCCACATAAAGAGATCTTGTTGCTACCCAGAATGCAAACACTAGAGTTGTGCGTGGTGGTGCCTGAGGTCCTGGCTACATGGGATGCGGTGGCCTCCATACCAGTGTGTTCCATTGCACCACCCCCACTGACAGAATGTGCAATTCCAGGCCGGGCACCGTGGCTCATGGTCATCAGCCCTGTGCCCTGGTGCATTGAGGTGGGAGGCTGCCTGGGCCCACAGTTTGGAGATGAGCCCGGGCAACATTGACAGACCTCGCCTCAGTGAGAAGTCCCCAAATCGGGTCTGTCATGGTGGCCCCCAGATTCCTGGTTGCTAGGGGGCTGAAGTGGGAGGACCTCCTCAGCCCTGCAGTTCAAGGCCTCGGGAGCCATGATCATGCCACCGCACCCAACCTGGCCAATGGAGACTCCGTCAACTAAAAAGACACCTCCCGTGTGTGTCACAACTGGCATCCACGGCCTCCCAGTGAAAGGTTCTTGTGGGCGGGGAACGATGGTGTGATCGGGAGAGGAAGGGCCCCTCCCCCCACACGAATTTGGCAGACCGGGTGACCGCAACCTGGGCTAGTCACAGCGTTGCCAGACCACTTTGATCGTTCTGTGTCTGATGGCCGCCCTAACTCAGGGCTATCTGTTCCATGAGTTCACACGTCTTGGCCATGGGGAATGAGTGTGCAGCGTGGAGGTGGGCCTTCTGTGATTCATGGCTGAAGGTACGGGACAG
>NW_007261479.1:5614-6326 GCF_000164805.1 Carlito syrichta
CCTTCCCCCCACCCCCCACATGTGAAGGTCCAACAAGCTCAGTGCCTTTCAGCCACAAACTCCCCCCATGGATGCTCCTAATTTGTTGCGGAAGTTCCTGAGGCTCCCTGGCTGGGTTTCTGTTGGCTCTCCTCTCCGAAATGTGAAATGTGCTTCAGGCAGGCCGAACCTCCAACTCGGCAATGAGGACCTTCCACCAAGAAAGGCAAGGGACGCATCCCTCACCCGGGGACATTTCTTCCCCCGATCCCATTTTTTCTGGATCTAAAAACAGTCGCCCTGTGAACACACAAAGCGCAGTTGAAAATCTGTGTACAATTCTGATGTTTTTGAAGACAGGGTATAGCTCTGTGGCCCAGACTGGGACCCAGGGACATGACATGACTGACACTCACCACCAGCCTAGAAATTACAGGCAGACCGGGTGACCGCAACCTAGGCTAGTCACAGCGTTGCCAGACCACTTTGATCGTTCTGTGTCTGATGGCCGCCCTAATTCAGGGCTATCTGTTCCATGAGTTCACACGTCTTGGCCATGGGGAATGAGTGTGCAGCGTGGAGGTGGGCCTTCTGTGATTCATGGCTGAAGGTACGGGACAGACTTGACCAGTGGCAATCTTTGAAATCTCTCACAAATGACAGGGGGGAAGTAAAATTTTTCTCTCTCATCCCTGTGAGTGACTCCTCTCGCTGGGTGGCAAGGGTGGTGGTG
>NW_007261479.1:6346-16697 GCF_000164805.1 Carlito syrichta
CCCACAGTGGCCTCCCAAGTGTGTGTAACAACAGGCATGTGCCACAATGTTTGGCTCTTTTTTTGATACTTGCAGAGATATGCTCTCACCAAGCTGCCCAGGATGGTCTCGAACCCAAGGGCTCAGACCATCCTCTAGCCTCAGCCACCCAAAGTGCTGGGTTGACAGGCGTGAGACCCTGTGACTGGGCTTTACAACCCTATCAGGGGCCTACTGAGAGGCCCACTCCCTTCAGATGACCTGGGACCCTGCAGAGGGCAGCTGGAGTGACCCGGTAAGCCCACCATGCCTCGATCCCCAAGGTGGACCTGCACGCTATTCCCAGGGGTGGCTTCAGGAAATAGGAGGGAGTGACTCTCAAACTGTTGGTGGCAGGCAGCCAGGAGATTTACGCCCATCTCCTTGGCACTTCAGGGAGGCCAAGACAGGAAGATGGCCAAAGTCCAGGAGCTGAGACTGGGCTGGAGACCATAGCAAGTCCCAACCTCGAACCCAAGCAAAACCCAGAAATTCTTGGATGAGGGCAAGCCTCAGCAGGAGGATCACCTCTGGCCCATAGTTCAGAACCAGTCAGGAAGATCAGGATGTCGACCAAATAGAAAGTCTGTGATTGCAGCAGTTTTGGAGGTCCAGGCTGAGAGGATGGCCTGATTTGGGTGGTTTGAGAGCAGCCTGGAAAACCTAGTGAGGAAAGAAAACAAGACAGAATGAAAAAAAACAAGAAAATAAAAAAGAAAGCAAGAAAAAAAAGAAAGAAAGAAATCTATTCTCCTGCAAACCTTCTGTCCTCAGTCCTTCTGTCCACGACCCCCACATGTGAGGGTCCCCCAAACCCAGCACCTTCCAGACCCAACCTCTGGTGCTCAGCCTCATCATTCCAGTGTTTTGGGAGGTGGAGGCCAGCAGCTGTCCCAAACCCCCGGGCTGAGACCCATCTGGGAACCTCGACGAGACTCGTCTCTACCCTCCATCTCAAGTGACTGGGCGTTGTGGCATGTGCCTGTCATTCTGGCTCCTCGGAATCCCTAGGAAAGGCTTGCTGGAGCCTGGCAGGCCAAAGCTATGATGGCCAGGAGCGAACCCAGCACCCTCCAAACTGGGAGACAGAAGAGAACTCCAACTCAAAGAAAACATAAGAAAAGGAAAATAAGGAAGAGTATCCATTGTGTATGGAGTTGGGATCATCATGAACAGACATAGATCATTTGGAAAGGAGGCCCCAGCCTTGGGCCTAGAGTTCCTGAAAGACAGTTGACTGGCAGACAATTGGGCTTGACTTTGGGAGGCCGAGGTGGGTGACTGCTGGAACCCAGGAGTTCGAGACAAGCTTGGGCCATGAAGTGAGACCACGTCACTCTCCAGAATGTAAACACTGGAGTCTAGCCTGGTGTCGTCCATGGTCCTGGCTACATGGGATGCAGTAGCCTCCATCCTGGTTCATTATTTGCATTGCTCCTGCCAACATAACTTGCAAGCTCAGGCCAGGCACCCTGGCTCATGGCCATCAACTCCATGCCCTGGGAGCCCTAAGCGGGAGGCTGCCTTGGACCAGGGGTTGGAGACCAGCCTGGTGAAATCGACAGACTTTGTCTCGGTGAAAGGTTCCCAAAATCGAGTCAGGCATTGTGGACTCCAGAGTCCCGGTATCTCGGAGGCCAAGGTGGGAGGACCACCTGATCCCTCTGCTCAAGGCCCAGGGAGCCACGATCATGCTGCCATGTCCCAGCCAGGCCAACAGAGACTTCGGTGATAAAAAATACAGCTCCACGTGTATCACGATGGGCATCCACGGTTCCCCAGCTATAGGTCTGCATGGATGGCGGACGATGGAGTGATTGGGAGAGGCAGCGGCCCTCCCCCAACCAGAAGGTGGCAGACCAGGTGACTGACACCTGAGTTGGCCGGGGCATTGCCAATCTGCTTTGATCACTCTGTGCCCAATGGACGCCCTAAATCAGGGCCACCTGTTCCATGAGCTCACATGCCATGGGAACAAGGGTGGAGTGTGGATGGTGGAGGCAGGCCTTCTAGGATGTGTGGATGAAGGTGCAGGATGGACGTACCTGGTGGCCACCTTTGAAACTTCCCACGAATGATGGAGAAAAGTGCATTTCCTCTCCCATACCTGCGGATGACTCCTTGCACTGGGTGACCGGGCTCAGACAATCCTCCCACCCAGTGTCCTGGGCTGGTCTCAAATGCAGAGGCTCAGGCTGTCCACCCACCTTGACCTCTGAATGGACGTGATGCCAGCCTATGCCCCTGAGCGTGGCCTGTGGTTGTGGTGGTGGTGGTGGATATTATGATTCTGATTAGGAATCACACTCTGTCACCCAGGCTTGAGTGCTAAGGCCCACTCTCGACCACTGTGGCCTCCACCAGCTGGGCTCTGGCGATCCTCCTGCTGCAGCAGCCTGAATGGCCGGAATGACAGGCGTGTGTCACTATGTTCAGTTCATTTGTTTGGCTTCTTGTAGATACAAGGTCTCGCTAAGGTGCCCGGGCTTATCTTGAACCCGGTGGCTCAGGCCATCCTCTCGCCACAGCCTCCCAAAGCACCAGGGTGACAAGCATGAGCCCCCATGTCAGGCCTCCACACCCCTCTTGGGGCCCCACCACGAGGCCCGTTCCCTTCTGATGACCCAGGAAACTGGAAGAGGGTGGCCGGAGTTGTCCCCTGAGCAATTCCAGGGGAGCACCTGGTGCAGGGGTGTGTCTCGACTTGGGCGCACACACCTCTACCTGCTTTGCTCCCATTCTGGCTCCTCAGAATTCTGTGGGAGAAGGTTTACCGGAGCCCCATGGACTGAGGTTGCAGTGCCAGGAGCGAGCCACTGCCCTCCAGGCTGGGAGACTGAGTGAGACTCCAACTCAAAAAACAGGAAAGAAAAAAAGAACTTCCATTTGTGTATGGAGTTGGGATCATCGTGAATAGACAGAGGCCTTTGGGGAAAGAGGTTTCAATCTTAGGCCTAGAGTTCCTGATGATGGTGGATTGGGCTGTGGTTTTGGGAGGCCGAGGTGGGGGACCGCTGGAGCCCAAGAGTTTGAGACCAATCTGGACCACATAGCCAGACCTTGTCTCTCCCCAGAATGCCAACATTGGAGTCGTGTGAGGTGGCACCCACTGTCCCAGCTACATGTAATGCAGTGGCATCCATCCTGGGACTTTCCCATGCATCACTCCCACCGACAGAATATGTGAGTCCAGGCCAGGCACTGATTATCAAGGCCATCAGCCATGCACCCTAGGAGACCGAGGTGGGTGGCTGCCTGAGCCGAGGGGTCACAGACAAGCTCAAGAGAAAAGGCCAGACATCATCTTGGTGAGAGGTCCCCTAAATCGAGCCAGGCTTGATGGCCCATAGAGTCCGGCCTGCTCAGGGGCTGAGGCAGAAGAATGCCTGAGACACTCAGGTTGAGGCCCAGGGAGCCACAATTATGGTGCTGCACACCAGCCTGACAGACGGAGACTCCAGCAGAAAAAAAGACGCCTCCCACTGTGTCATGACAGGCGTCCGTGGGTCCCCAGGGAAATGTCTGCATGGACTGGGGACTATAGAGGAATTGGGAGAGGAAGGGGCACTCCCTTGCCTGAAAGTGGCAGGCCTATCTACTGGAACCTGGGCTGGCCACAGGGTTGCTGGACTGCCTTGATTGCTCTGTGCCTGACAGCCACCATAACTTGGGGCCATGTCTTCCATGAGTTCACACGTGACATTGCCATGGGGCTCGAGAGTGGAGGGTGGAGGCAGGCCTTCTGCGATGCATGCCTGAAGGCATGGGACAGACGTGGCCAGTGACCACCTTTGAAACCTCCCGCAAATGACAGGCAAGAAACTGCCTTTTCCTCTCGCATCCTGAGGGTGACTCCTCATGCTATGTGGTAGGGGTGGAGGTGGTTTTGTTGGTGGTGATTATTATTCTTTGAAGTCAGAATCCCACTCTGTCGCTCAGGCCAGAGTGCAGGGGCATGCTAAAGGCCACCGCAGGCTCCCCCTGCCATGCTCAGGCAATCCACCCAACTCTGTCCCCAGAGTGTCTGGAACCAAAGGCCTTCACCACCATGCCCAGCTAACATTTGGATTTAATTTTGATAGCCGAGATGAGATCTCTCCCAGTGTCCTGACCTGGTCTCAAAACCACTGGCTCAGGCTATCCACTTACTTCAGCCTCTGAAGGGCTGGGTTGTCAGGCTAAGCCCTGGAGCCCAGCCTGTGGTTGAGGTGGTGGTGGTTCATATTATTATTCTGATTCAAAGTCCCACTCTGTCACCCAGGTCAGAGAGCAAGGACCCACTCTCAACCACTGTGGCCTCCACTGGCTGGGCTTCAGTGATCATCCTGCTGTGGCCCTTCAAGTGGCCAGAACGACAGGCATGCACCACTATGCTCACCTCATTTTGTTGGTTTCTTGTAGGGATGAGGTCTCGCCATGGTGCGGGGACTTGTCTTGAACCCGGGGGCTCAGGTCGTCCTCTCTCTTAGACCTACAAAAGGGCCGGCATGACATGCCTGATCACCCACACCCAGTATCCACACCATGCTCTGGGCCCCACTGCAAAGCCCACTCCCTTCAGACAACCCGGGATCCAGAGTGGGAAGTCTGAGTTGCGTGCTGAGCCCACTGGAGTGAGCAACTGGCACAGGGGTATGGCTCCACTGGGGTGACCACCCGTCCACCCACCTTGTTCCCCAGGGTGGACCCGCTCACTCCTTCCAGGTGCTGCCTTGAGAAAAGAGAGTTAGTGATTCCCAAACCGTTGGGGGTGGCAGGGCTTGCCGGGTGACTCATGCCTGTCTCCTTGGCACTTGGAGAGGCTGAGATGGGAAGATGACCGGGGTCCAGTAGCTGAGACCAAGCTCTACACCATAGCAAGGCACCACATCGACCACAAGCAAAACCTAGAATACCTTGCATGAGGGCAGGCCTCAGCAGGAAGTTCGCCTCAGGCCCAGAGTTCAAGACCAGGCAAGAAGACCAGGATGTCAAACAAATGGAAATCCTGTGATCACAGCTGTTTGAGAGGCTGAGGCCAAGAGAAAGACTCGAGTTGGGCGATTTGAGAGCAGCCAGGGCTACCTAGTGAGGAAACAAAGGGAGAGAGAGGAAAAGAAAGAAAGAAAGAAAGAAAGAAAGAAAGAAAGAAAGAAAAGAAAGAAAGAAAGAAAGAAAGAAAAGAAAGAAGCAAAGGCAGAAAGAAAGAAATTCTGAGTCAACAAAGAAATCCGTTCACCTTCAAACCTTCTGCCCTCAGTACTTACCCCCACCATCTCCCCCTCATACGAGGGACCCACGATCTCAGCACCTTCCAGCCCAACCCAGTCCAATGGCTGCCACCACTTTAGTGTGGGAGTTCCTAGGCTCCCTGACCAGGTTCATGCAAGCTCTCCTCTCCGAGGTGAGACATGTGCCCCAGGTAGGTCAGCCGTCTTACTCAGCAATGAAGACCTTCTGCCAAGAAATGACAGGGACACATCCATTACTTGGTGATATCTCTTCCCTCCAAGTCCCATTATTTCTGTCTCTAAAGCCAGTCGCCCTTTGAACACACCACACGCAGTTGAGAATCTGTGTACGATTTGAAGATTTTGGAGACAGGATCTGGATCTGTGGCCCAGGCAGGGGCCCGGGAACATGACCATCATTTACCGCCAGTCTCGAAATCACAGGCTCTGGTGACCCTCCCGCCTCAGCCTCTGGAGTGTGCTGGATGACAGGCACCATGACCCCAGACCCCCTATTTGGATGGCTGTGTAAATGAGATATCCCTGCATGGCCTAGGCTGGCCTTGGGCTCCTGGGCTACAGCTGTTCTCCTGATTAGGCCTCCCAGAGCACTAGGATTCCAGGCGTGGGCTGCCATGCCTGGCCTTCTGCTTTGTTTTTGATGAAGGATTGAGGCCGGTCTCGGGGGCTCAACCTTGTCATCCCAGCACTTTGGAAGACCGAGGCCAGCAGCTGGCCAGAGCTTGTGGGTCTGAGACACGCTGGGTAACTGGGAAAGAACTCTTCTCTACCATCCATTACAAATGAACTGGGGTGTTGGTGTGCGCCTGTTGTTCTGGCTTCTTAGAAGGTCTGTGGGTTACAGTTTGCCAGAGCCCCATGGGCCGATGTTGTGCTGACCAGGTGCGAGCCACCACCCTCCAGCCTGGGTGAAAGAGTGAGACTTCGACTCAAAAAATAATAAAATAAAATGAAAGAAAAGGAGCATTCATTTATGTATGGAGTTGGGTTCATTGTAAACAGAGATCATTGGAGAAGGAGGCATCAGGTTTGGGCCTAGAGTTCTCGAAATTCAGTAGATTGACAAACAATTGGACTGTCCAAGATGGGGAAATGCTGGAGCCCACGAGTTCAAGACCAACCTGGATCACATAGCAAGACCTAACCCTCCCCAGAATGCAAACACTCGAGTCACGCATGGTGGCGCCCATGGTCCAAGCTACACAGGATGCGGTTGTCTCTGACCCAGTGGTGATCATGATTATTAACTGGAGTAAGAATCCTGCTCTTTTGCCCAGGCTGGAGTGCAAGGGCATGCTCATGGCCTACACGGACTACAGCTGATGGACTCTGATGATCCTCCTGCATAAGCTACCCAAGTGGATGGAACCACATGGCTTAGCTACCAAGCCTGGCTAATATTTGGATTTATGTTTTATGGCTGAGATGAGGTCTTGTCCCATGTCCTTCACTGGTGTCGATCCCACAGACTCAAACTGTCCACTCTCCTGGAGCTCAGAAGGCCCGGGAGACCAGGGTGAGCCCATGAGCCTGGCATGTGTTTGTGTTGGTGGTGGAGGGTGGTATTATTATTATGAGTCAGAATCCCACTCTGTCGCCTGGGCCAGAGCTCAGGGGCTGCTCTCAGCCACCATGACCTCCTCCGGGTAGACTCGTGATACTCCCGCCTCGGCCTCCCAAGTGGCCAGAATGACAAGGGTGTGCCACCACACTCGGCTCATTTTATTGGCTTCTTATAGAGAAAAGGTCATGGCAAAGTGCCTGGGCGGCCTCGAACCTGGGGACTCAGGCCATTCTGTAGCCTTGGCCATCCAGAGCGCTGGGATGATAGGCGTGAGCCCCTGCACCCAGTCTCCAAACCCCTCTTGGGGTACCACCGCAAGGCCTGCTCCCTTCTGATACCCAGTGTCAGAAGCCAAACTCAGAGACCTTCACGTTGACAGGGTCCAGAAGGCCAAAGATCCCAGGTTGCAGGGCAACTGTGGGTAACAATTGGCCTTGCTTCTTCTACTCATCTTGTTATGTTTGACCTTGGTATCTAGAGAGTTGGGCGATGCAAAAAATTAGTAGTCCATTAAAAGATCTATTAGTGCCAGACTCGTTGGTTCAGCCTGTAATCCCGTGCCTTTGGGAGGCTGAGGTGAGCGGTTTGCCTGAGCCCGCGGGTTTGAGACCCATCTGGGCAGCGTGACCTCATCTCTATAATAAAAAAAATCAACTGGGCATGGTAGCGCATGCCAATAATTTCAGCTACTTGGAAGACTGAGGCAGAAGAATGGCCGGGGCCCAGCAGGTGAGGCTGCGACGGCTGGGAGTGGCCACTGAACTCCAGTCTGGGCGACCGAGTGAGACTCCAACTCAAAAAAAGAAAGATCTATTAGTAGAAACAGCAATTAGTGAAATGGAATTTTTTCTGCTGAGATATGACGCTCCACTTGACTTTATCCCGACCCTTCTGGTGCTTGAACCTGCAACAATGATTAAAAACTACAGTTTGCACTCTCCTACCACTGGGAGCCTTGGGTGAATGTACATCACGACTCTCGTTATCCCTGTCAGCGGACAACAGATGCAAATTATAAACATCATGTTTTGCGTCATAATAGATTTATCACTTTTAGTTTTTTAAGTTGGTTGCTAATTAGGTGCTTTGGGGATGTTGTTTTCATTTTGCTAATTGTGAAGTGTTTTATAGGTATTTCTTGCATAACAAAAAATATTGTTGTGATGATTACGAGTGTTTTAATGTTAGGTTCCACCATTTATGCAAGAAAACAGATAGATGGCCCTATAATTTGCAGTATAAACAATCTTTTTGCTTTTTAGAGCAGATAATTAATATAAAACGGTTGAAATTGTAGAAAAGGCTTTAGAATGGTATTTTGAAAAAATGAAATAATAGTAAATAATAAGTTAGATATTAAGTTGTTAAAAATTTAAATGATAAGTGTTAATAATTACAGAAAACACATTGTGAAAAAATACATGCTTTTAACATTCTATTTGTGGATACGTTGTAACAAATTTGAGAGAAGACAGTATTTCATCGCAGTTAGAAAAATGATCAAAACAAAATAAATACATCTGGGATTGAAGGCCAAACTGTATGTAACTAAAAGTATACAAAGAACTTGAAAAGAAAAATAAATCAGAATCTGTATAACATAACAACACACAGTCAGTGTCCAGGTTTCACCTACGCCAACGGCATTCCTCCTTCAGGAAACCCTGACCTGCTGGAGGTGGACTCCAGCAAGTGGCATGCAAATAGGGACCTGACAGGTAAGCCTTACTTTAATCAGAACGGATAGAACCATACCTAGGGTGCTGCAGACCCCTCTGTAGAAGCAGGCAGTGCTACGAAGTGTAAGTTTTGAAGCCATGATATGGTCATGGGCCAGAGTGAATCTAAAGAAAGACAATTGTTCATAAGAATTTTGATGGGTTTGCTTTCTAAAAGAGGAATTAAAGATTCCTCTACATGATTATCTCATTTTCAACATTTTGTGAAAGAATAGTTCCCCTGGTTCCCTGAAGAAGGTATCATTACTTTAGAAACATGGACGAAGTTTGGGCAGAAATTGAAAGAGATTGCATACTCCACAGCCTGAAATGAGTGCCTGTAGATACTTTTGCATTATGGAATATAATTAAAGGTGTCTTAGATCCACAACAAAAGGTTGATAAAATGCCCATTAAAGTAAAAGAGGAACCAGGTGAAATAACTCCCTTACTAACCCCTTTCCTTCCCAGGCAATGTTAGCCATTGCTCCTGTTGATGATGATCCTTTGCCCAGTGAGGATAAGTAAAACTTAAAAGAAGCAGCAGCTAGGTATCATGAAGAAAAATATCCAGATAATTTAAATTTGCCCTTTGGCACCAAAAGACCTCTGGCTAGTGGCGCCGTGGGGGAGATATTGTGAATTGTGATCGTCTTGATTTAAGAGGAGAAAATTGTCTTTCTATACTGATTCCTGTTATATAAAATGGCTCTTTCCTCATATTAATACAGCCACCATTCCTGTTAATAAGAGAACTATTCTTGATTTACTTATCCAATTACTGCAACTAATAATTATTAGAAACCAACCATTTTACATAGGTCATATTAGATTTCATTCAGGACTCCCTGGACCTCTACATCAACGTAATCAATTAGATCATGCCTTGACAAAATCGGTCATGTGCCTTCTCCTTGGAGATTCTTTAGTCAGTCAAGCTCAGCAATCCCATAAAATTTATCAGCAAATTACTGCATCTTTGAGGCACCAGTTTCACATTCCAAGAGAGATGGCTGAACAAATCATAAAAAATTGTACAGCGTGTCCTACTTCTAATAACCCACTCCCTCTGGAGATAACCTCTACAGATTAAAACCTATTTTTTTTTTTTGCAAATGAATGTTACTCATCTCCAAAGTTTTGGAAAATTGTCATTTCTACATGTGAAAGTGGATACATTTTCCCGTATAATTTTAGCCTTCCCCAAAACTGGGGAAGCCTATAAAGAGTAGCCCAGCAGTTATTCTTTTGTTTTTTCACAGCTGGATATTCCTAAACAATTAAAATTTGGTAATGCTCCTCTTACGCTTCAAAAGCTTTTCAGTCGTTTTGTACTCAGACTGGCATCTCTCATTCTACAGGAATTCCATATGATCCTCAAGATCAAGCTATAGTCGAGAGAGCCCATCAAACATCAAATAATAATATAATTAAATTACAGAAAGCAGCATTCAGATGCAGTTCCCCCATCATATCATCAATCATGCTATGTTTGTAATTAATCATCTCAATTTGGACTCTAAGGACATTCATCTATGATAAGACATTGGAGTCCTGAGAATACTGCTAAATCAGTGGTAAAATGGAAAGATCTTCTTACACGTCAATAGAAAGAAACCAATGTCCTTTTAACATGCAGGAGAGGATGTACTTGTGCTTTTCCCCAGGACTTACCCTAACCTATTTGGGTACAGGATCATCTAATTAGACATGACCAGCCACCCAATCCGATTGAGGTACAGACAGACGACACATAAATAAATCCATCAATCTGATTTGGATGTAGATGACGAAGAGAAGGTGTTAGTGCCAAAGCTGAT
>NW_007261480.1:0-1843 GCF_000164805.1 Carlito syrichta
GGCACAGGGGCTCATGCCTGTCATCTGGGCACTCTGGGAGGCTGAGGTGAGAGGATGGCCTGAGCCCCCAGGTTCAAGTCCAGCCTGGGGCACTTGGGCGATACCTCATCTCTACAAGAAGCCAAAAAATGAGCTGAGCGTGTTGGTGCATGTCTGTCGTTCCATACACTCAGGAGGCCATGGAGGAAGGATCGCTGGAGTCCCACCAGTGGAGGTCGAGGTGGCCGAGAGCAAGCCTCTGCACTCTGGCCTGGGTGACAGAGTGGGACTCCGACTCAGAATAATACCCACCACCACCATCACCATAAGTACAGGTTGGGCTCAGGGGCTCAGCCTGGGATCCTGCCCTTCCATGCCCTAGTGATTGGATGACCTGAGGCTGTGGGTTCAACAGCAGCCCGAGACATGGGGCAAGACCTCATCTCCATCATCAAATATAAATCCAAAGATTCGCTGAGCATGGTTGTGCAGGCCTGTTGTTTCAGCCAATTGAGGTCCAAGGAAGTAGGATCACCTGAGCCCAGAAGTTTGAGTCCACGGAGACAGTGACCATACCCTGCACTCTGGCCAGTGGGACAGAGTGGGATTCTGACTTCAGATAATAATAATCACCACCATCGTCACCACAACCCCTGCCACCCAGCATGAGAAGACATCCTCAGGGATGGGAGAGGAAAAGGCACTTTCTGGCCTGTCGCTCTCAGGAGGTTTCAAAGGTGGCTACTGGTTACGTCCAGCCCATGCCTTCGGCCACGTATCCCAGAAGGCCTGCCTCCACTGTGCACACTCGTGTTCCATGGCAAAGATGCATGTAAGCTCATGGAAGAGACAGCCCCAAGCTCATGTGACCATCCGGCACAGAGAGTTTAAGGTGGTCCTGCAATGCCACAGCCAGCCCAAGTTCCAGTCGCCCTGTCTGCCACCTTCAGGCGGGGGTAGGGCTCATTCCTCTACTGATCTCCTTATCATCCCCTGTCCACGTGGACCTTTCCTTTGGGGATCCGTGGACACCCATCGTATGCATGTTGGGGGCATCTTATTTCTTGCTGGAGACTCCATCAGCCAGTCTGGGGCACAGCGACATGATCGTGGCTGCTGGGACTTTGAAGTGCAGGGCTCAGGCAGTTCTCACACTGCAACCTCGAGCAGCTGGGATCCGGGGAAAACCATGCCAGACACGATTTTGGGGACCTCTTGCCGATATGATATCAGGCCATTTCACCTGGGCTGGTCTCTGACCCCTGGGCTCAGGTATCCTGCCACCTCAGACTCCCACGGCCTGGGCTGGATGCCGTATGCCACAGTGCCTGGCCTGGTCTTGCATGTACTGTCGGCAGGGGCAATGCCTCAGCCACTATAGAGGCTGAGGTAGGAGGATTGACAGGGCCCACGATTTTGATGCTGGTGGTGAAAGACGTTCGTGTCCCTGGGTCCCAGCCTGGGCCACAGAGCCAGACTCTGTCTCCAAAAACATGAGAATTGTACACAGCTTCTCAATTGCACGTGGTGTGTTCACAAGGCGACTGGCTTTAGAGCCAGGAAAAATGAGTTGGGGGAAGAAATGTCCCCAGGTGAGGGATGTGTTGCTGACTTTTCTTGGCAGAAGGTCCTCGTTGCTGAGTTGGAGTGTCTGCCTGCCTGAGAATATTTCACACCTCGAAGAGGAGAGCCAGCAGGAACCTGGTCAGGGAGTGTGGGAACTCCCACAACAAAGCAGGGGCAACCATTTGGGGTGGGTTGGGGTTGAAAGGTGTCGAACTTGGGGGAACATCACATGTGGGGAGGTGGGGGGAAGGACTGAATGGAGAAAATTTGCAGGAGAATGGATTTCTTTCCTTCCTTC
>NW_007261480.1:1863-7128 GCF_000164805.1 Carlito syrichta
AACAATTTTTCCCTCTTCCCATCTCTTGGGCTTTACTGCGAATAAAAATTAATGGGGATCTTGCTGAAATACAGATTCCTGGGCCTTGTCCCCAGATAATCTCATTCAACAGATATGGATGCAGACAAGAATCTGCATTCCAACGCAGCATCTCAGGTGCGTGTGATGAGTGGTGGGAAAAGCAATGCTGTTCTAAGGAAGAGCGGGTGGGCAGAGACAAGGTTTTTGAGCTCTTCATAAGAAGAGTGACAGGTCTTTTAAAGGCAAGTAGCTGATTTTTCCCTTTCTTTCCTTCCTTCCTTTTTTCTTTCTTTCTTTCTTTCTTTCTTCCTTCCTTCCTCCTTTCTTCCTCCTTTCCTTCCTTCCTTCCTTCTTCCTTCCTTCCTTCCTTTCTTTCTTTCCTTCCTTTCTTTCTTTCCTTCCTTTCTTTCTTTCTTTCTTTCTTCCTTCCTTTCTTTCTTCCTTCCTTTCTTCCTTTCTTTCTTCCTTCCTTCCTTCCTTCCTTCCATCCTCCCTCCCTTCCTCCTTCCTTACTTCCTCCCTCCCTCCCTCCCTCCCTCCCTCCCTCTCTCTCTCTCTCTCTCTCTCTCTTTCTTTCTTTCTTTTTTTCTTTTCTCACAAGGTTGTCCAGCTGCTCTCAAACTACCCAACTTGGGCCATCCTCACAACCTGGGCTTCTCAAACTGCTGTGATCACAGGTTTTCCACTTGGTCAACATCCTGGTCTTCCTTCCGGTCTTGAACTATGGGCCAGAGGCAATCCTCCCCCTGAGGCTTGCCATCACCCAAGGTTTTCTAGGTTTTGCTTGGGTTGAGCCAAGAAAAATGGGATTGGGGGTAAGAAATATCCCCAGGTGAGGGATGTGTCCATTGCCTTTCTTGACAGAAGGTCTGTTGCCGAGTTAGAGTGTCTGCCTGCCTGGGGCACATTTCACACCTTGGACAGTAGAGCCAGCAGGAACCAAACCAGGGAGTGTAGTCTCGCATTCCTAGGCTCCAGCCATCTTCCTGTCTCGGCCTCCCAGAGTGCCGGGGAGATAGGTCTGAGTCACACAGCCATCCCACAGCACCGAAGATTTGAGACTCACTCCTGCTCTCCCTTTCACTGAGGTGCCCCATGGGAGGGACAAGCGAGTCCCCCCTAGCGAACAATGTGGTATGAAGGGTGGTCCCCCGGCAGAGACACACCCATGCAGCAGGTGCTTCCCCAAATGATGGGTTCAGATGGTGAATCTGGCCACAGTCTCGGGGCTCCCAGGTCATCGGAGGGAATGAACCTCGCCATTGTTTCCAAAATTTGTTGGAGGTCAGGCCCGGGAGATCACACCTGTCATCCTGGCACTTCGGTAGGCCAAAGCAAGAGGATGTCCTGAGCTTCTGGGGTTTAGACAAGCCTGGGCACCTTGGCGAGACCTCATCTCTACCAAAACCAAACAAATGAGACGAGCTTGTTGGCGCAAGACTTTCGAATCGGCCACTCGTGAGGCCGTGGTGGGAGGATCACTGAAGCCCAGTTGGTGGAGGCCACAGTGGCCGAGAGTGGGTCCCAGCGATATGGACTGGGCAACAGAGTGAGACTCCGACTCAGAATAATAATACCAACCACCACCACAACCACAGCCCAGACTCTGGGCTTATCCTGGCATCCTGGCCCTTCAGAGGCCCAGATGAATTAACATCAGGAGGCTGCGGGTTTGACACCATCCTGAGACACGGGGTGAGATCGCGTATAAGCTATCAAAAATAAATCCAAAGATTAGCCATGTGTGGTGGCACAGGCCTTTGGTCCCAGCAAGTCTGGGGATGGAGGCGGGAGGACCGCCAGAGTGCGGCCAGTGGAATCTGTGGTGGCTGTGAACGTGCCCCTGTGCTCCGGTCTTACAGAACAGGAATCTTACTCCAAATAATAATAATCACCACCACCACCACCACCCGGGACCCCCAGCATGAGGAGTCAACCTCAGGGATGGGAGAGGAATATGTACTTACCAGCCTGTCATTCGTGGGAGATTTCAAAGGTGGCCACCTGGCACGTTCATCCTGTGCCTTCGACCACATGCCCTAGAATGCTTGCCTCCACACTCCACATTTGTGTCCCACAGGAAAGATGTGTGTGAGCTCATGGAACAGATGATTCTAATCTAGGGTGGCCATTGGGCACAGAACGATCAAGGCAGTCCGGCAATACTGCCACCAGTCCCGGTTCTGGTTGCCCTGTCTTCCACCTTCCGGCCTGTGGAGAGGTCCTTCCTCTCCCAATCATACCATCGTCCCCCACCCACGCACTTTCCCTGGGGAGTTATGGATGTCTGCCGTGATGCATCTGGGGGGTGTCTTTTGTGTTGCTGGAATCTCCGTGTGCCAGGCTGGGACACAGTGGCATGATCGTCAATCCCAGTGCCTCGACCTCAGGGATAAGGCAGTCCTCCTGCCTTGGGCTCTGAGTTGCTGGGGCCCCGTGGGCCATCAGGCCTTACCCAAATTTGGGGAACTCTCACCGAGATGAGGTCTGACCACGTCACCTGGGCTGCTCTCCAACCCCTGGGCTCAGCAGCTTCCTGCATCCACCTCTCAGGGTGCAGGGATGATGGCCTTAAATCACAGTGCCCAGCCTTGACTCATACATTATGTCTCGGTGCGTGATGCCAAGGGATGCCCCTGGACAGAAGCCACAGAATTCATGTAGCCATGACCAAGTGCACATCCATGAGCAACTGCAAGGTTCACGTTCCAGGGAGTGACGAGGTCTCGCTATGTGCCCCAGGCTAGTATTGAACTCCCGGGCTCCAGCTGTCCCCAACCATGGCCTGCCAAAGCCACAGCCTGATTGTCTGACAATCCACTATCTTTCAGGATCTCTAGGCCCAAGACCAGGGCCTCCTTCCCAAATGATCTCTGACTGTTCACGATGATTCCATCTCCTTACACAAATGGATACTCTTCTTTTTTTTGTTTTCCTTTTTTGCTTTGAGTTAGTATTTCTCTGTATCACTCAGTTTGGAGGGCGTTGCCTCTCTCCCAGCCACCACAAACTCGGCCCACCGGGCTCCAGCAAGACTTTCCCCAGCCTTCAGAGGAGCTGGAACTACAGACATGCACCACCATGCCCAGTTCATTTCTGATGGAGGGTAGAGATGAGGACTTGCTGAGGTTCTCGGGTGCATCTTGGCCCATGGGATCAGGCTGGCCACTGGCCACAGCCTGCCAAAGTGCTAGGATGACGAGGCTGAGACCCTGAGTCCAGGCTTGATCCTTCATCAAAAATGAACCAGAAAGCCTGGTGCGGCGGCCCATGCATGGATTCTCAGTGCTCTAAGAATCTGAGGCCAGAGAATGGTTGGAGAGCAGGAGCCCAAGGACAGCCCGGGCCACTCAGCAAAACTCCGTATCTGCACCCATCATAACAGGGGTCTGGGATTGAGTTGCCGTTTATCCTGGTGACTCTGGAGGCTGAGGCAGGAGGATTGCCAGAGATCGTGATTTTGAGGCTGGCAGCAAGCAACAGTCGTGTCACTAGGCCCAAGCCTGGGTCACAGAGCCAGACCCTGTCTCCACAAACATGAGAATCATACATAGATTCCCAACTGAGCATGGTGTATTCACAGGGTGACTGGCTTTTTATCCAGGAAAAAATGGGACGGGGAGGAGGAAATGTCCCTGGTGAGAAATGTGTCCTTGGTCTTATTTGGCAGAATGTGCTCATTTCCAAGTTGGATGGTCGACCTGCCTGGGACACATTTCTACCCTCGTAGAGGAGAGTCAGCAGGAAACTGACCAGAGGTCCACGATAATATGCACACCAAAGTGGGGGCAGCCATGGGAGGGGTTGGGCCAGAGAGTGTGAAGCTTGGGGGACTCTTGTATGTGGGGGGGTGGAGGGAAAGGAATGAGGGAAGAATGTTTGCAGAAGAATGGATTTATTTGGTGACATTTTCTTTCTTTCTTTCTTTCTTTCTTTCTTTCTTTCTTTCTTTCTTTCTTTCTTTCTTTCTTTCTTTCTTTCTTTTTCTCTCTCTCCCTTTTGTTCCCTCATGAGGTAGTCCTGGCTGCTCTCAAACCATCCAACTGGGGCTTTTCTCTCGGCCTCCCAAACTGCTGCAATCACAGGCTTTCCATTTTGTCGACATCCTGATCTTCCTTCCTGGTCTTGAACTCTGGGCCTGAAGCGATCCTTCCATTGTGGCCAGCCCACACCCCAGATTTCTGGGTTTTGCTTAAGGTTGAGGTAGGGGCTTACTATGGTGTTCAGCCTGGTCTCAATTTCCTGGGCTGCAGCCACCTTACCATCTTGGTCTCCCAAGTGCCAAGGAGACAGTCGTGAGACGCCCAGCAATCCCCGCCCACCTGAAGATTTGAAAGTCATTCCCTCCCTTACCTGGAGGCAGCCCTTGGGAGGAGCATTTGAGTCCACACTTGACAATGAAGTAGGCAGAGGGGTGGGTGCCCAGGCAGAGACTTACCCCTGCACCAGGTGCTCCCCCCAGGGAGAGCTTTGTGGGCGACTCTGGCCGCACTTTCTGGGGATCTGGGTCATCAGAAGTGAGCTGTCCTCACGATGGAGCCCCAAGAGGGATGTGGAGGCTGGGCACAGAGGCTCACGCCTGTCATTCTGGTGCTCTGGGAGGCCAAGATGAGAGGATGACCTGAGCCCCTGGGTTCGAGACCAATCCGGGCATCTTGGGGAGACAACCTCTCCAAGAGGCCAAAAAAATGAGCCGAGCATGGTGTCGCACACCTGACATTCCCACCACTTGGGAGGCTGAGGTGAAAGGATCACGGGAGCTCAGTCATTGGAAAGTATGGTGGCCCCTTGCTCCAGCCTGGGTGACAGAGCAGGATTCTGCCTGAATAATAAGACCAATCACCATCATCACCACAACCACAGGCCAGGCTCAGGGGCTCAGCCCGGCATCCCAATCCTTTGGCAGCCCAGGTGAGGGGATGGCCTGACCCTGAGTATTCAACACCAGCCTGGGACATAGGGTGAGTCCTTGTCTCAGCCATAAAAAATAATTTTAAAATCAGTCGGGTGTGGTGCAGCAGGCTTGTGGTTACAGTCACTCGAGGGGCTGAAGCAGGAGGATCACCTGAACATGGCAGGTGGAGTCCGTGGTGGCTGTGAGCATACCCCTCGCTTCAGCCTTGGCAACAGAGCAGGATTCTGACACCAAATAATAATAATCACCAGCGCCATCACCACCACAACCACTGACACCCAGCATGAGGAATCACCTTCAGGAATGGGAGAGGAAAAGTGACTTTCTAG
>NW_007261480.1:7794-8823 GCF_000164805.1 Carlito syrichta
GTTCCAGGGAATGACGAGGTCTCACTACGTAGCCCAGGCTGGTCTCAAATTCCCAGGCCCCATCAGTTCCCCACCTTGGCCTCCCAAAGCCACAACTCGGGTGTCTGCCAATCTACTGTCTTTCCTGAACTCTACATCCAAGACTGTGGCCTCCTTCCCAAATGATCTCTGTCTGTTCGTGATGATCCCAGCCCCATACATAAATGGATGCTCTTCTTTTCTTTCCTTTTTTTTGAGACAGAGTGTCACTCTGTCACCCAGGTTGGTGGGTGGTGGCTCGCTCCTGGCAACCGCAGCCTCGGCCTACTGGGCTCTGGCAAGCCTTCTGTGCCAGCCTTCTGAGGAGCCGGAACGACAGCCACGTGCCACCATGCCTGGCTCATGTGGAATGGAGGGTAGAGAGGAGGTTTCGCTGAGTTTACCAGGTGCATCTTGAACACACAGGCTGGGTCCAGCCACTGGCCTTGGCATCCCAAAGTGCTGTGATGACGAGGTTAAGACCCTGATCCCAGCCTAAATCCTTCATCAAAAACAAACCAGAAGGCTAGCAAGGGGGGCCCACGAGTCGAATCCCAGCACTCTGGTCATCCGAGGCAGGAAGATGTCTGGAACCCAGGAGTTCAAGGCCAGCCCGTGCCATGCTGGGAGACCTCCACACCCATCCAAACAGGGAGTCTGGGTTCATGGTGCCCATTGTCCTAGTCATTCGAAAGGTTCAGGTGGGAGGATTGCTGGAGTCCCGATTTATAGGCTGGCTGTGAATGACTGTCATGTCCCCGGGACACAGCCTGGGCCACAGATGCAGACCCTGTCTCCAAAAACATGAGAATCGTACACAGATTTTCAACTGAGCATCGTGTGTTCAAAGGGTGACTGATTTTAGAGCCAGAAAAAGTGGGACTAGGGGGAAGAGATGTCCTTGGGTGAGGGATGTGTTGCCAGTCTTTCTTGGTGTAAGGTTCTCATTTTTGAGTCAGAGTGATGGCCTTCCTAGGAACATTTCTCACCTCAGAGTGGAGAGGTGGCAGG
>NW_007261481.1:0-3453 GCF_000164805.1 Carlito syrichta
GTTCCAGGGAATGACGAGGTCTCACTACGTAGCCCAGGCTGGTCTCAAATTCCCAGGCCCCATCAGTTCCCCACCTTGGCCTCCCAAAGCCACAACTCGGGTGTCTGCCGATCTACTGTCTTTCCTGAACTCTACATCCAAGACTGTGGCCTCCTTCCCAAATGATCTCTGTCTGTTCATGATGATCCCAGCCCCATACATAAATAGATGCTCTTCTTTTCTTTCCTTTTTTTTGAGACAGAGTGTCACTCTGTCACCCAGGCTGGTGGGTGGTGGCTTGCTCCTGGCAACCACAGCCTCGACCTACTGGGCTCTGGCAAGCCTTCTGTGCCAGCCTTCTGAGGAGCCGGAATGACAGCCACGTGCCACCATGACTGGCTCATGTGGAATGGAGGGTAGAGAGGAGGTTTCGCTGAGTTTACCAGGTGCATCTTGGACACACAGGCTGGGTCCAGCCACTGGCCTTGGCATCCCAAAGTGCTGTGATGACGAGGTTAAGCCCCTGATCCCAGCCTCAATCCTTCATCAAAAACAAACCAGAAGGCTAGCAAGGGGGGCCCACGAGTCGAATCCCAGCACTCTGGTCATCCGAGGCAAGAAGATGTCTGGAACCCAGGAGCTCAAGGCCAGCCCGTGCCATGCCGGGAGACCTCCACACCCATCCAAACAGGGAGTCTGGGTTCATGGTGACTATTGTCCTGGCCATTCGAAAGGTTCAGGTGGGAGGATCACTGGAGTCCCGATTTATAGGCTGGCTGTGAATGACTGTCATGTCTCCGGGACACAGCCTGGGCCACAGATGCAGACCCTGTCTCCAAAAACATCAGAATCATACACAGATTTTCAACTGAGCATCGTGTGTTCAAAGGGTGACTGATTTTAGAGCCAGAAAAAGTGGGACTAGGGGGAAGAGATGTCCTTGGGTGAGGGATGTGTTGACAGTCTCTCTTGGCGTAAGGTTCTCATTTTTGAGTCAGAGTGATGGCCTTCCTGGGAACATTTCTCACCTCAGAGTGGAGAGGTGGCAGGAACCCGGCCAGTGAGGGTTGGAAACTACCACAACAAAGTGGGGGCAACCATTTGGGGGCATGAGGACTGGAAGGTGCTGAGATTGGGGGTCCCTAACATGTGGAGTGGCGGGGGTGAAGAATTGAGGTCAGAATGTTTGCAGGATAATAGATTTCTATCTTTCTTTCTTTCTTTCTTTCTTTTTCTTTCTTTCTTTCTTCCTTTCTTTTCTTTCTTCACTAAGTTTCCCAGACTGATCTCAAACCCCCAAACTCAGGCCATCCTGTTGGCCTTGGCCTCCCAAACTGTTGTAATTACAAGTCTTCCATTTGCTTGACATCCTGGTCTTCCTTCCAGGTCTTGAACTGTGGGTCGGAGGTGATCCTCCCCCCGAGCCTTGCCCTCACTCAAGGTTATCTAGGTTTTTCTTGAGTCGAGGTGGTGACTTGCTATGGTTCCAGCCTTGTCTCAAGATCCTGGGCTCTGGCCATCTTCCTGTCTTGGCCTCCCGAGTGCTGAGGAGACAGGTATGAGTCGCCCAGTCAACACCTCCCCACCAAAGGTTTGAGAGTCACGTCCTCCCTTTCACTGAGGCACCCCCTTGGAGGAGCGAGAAGGGGCCCCCCTTGGGAATGAGGAGTGCGTAGTTGAGTGTGCCCTAGCAGAGACATGGCAATGCACCAGCTTGTCCCCCGGTGAAGGGCTCAGTGGACGAATCTGGCCACCCTTTCTGAAGTCCTGGGATGTCAGAAGGGAGCAGGCCTCACAGTGGTCCCCGAGAGTGGTGTGGAGGCCAGACATGGGGGCTCACACCTGTTATCCCAGCTCTCTGGTAGGCCAAGGCAAGAGGATGTCCTGAGCCCCTGGGTTCTAGACCATCCTAGGCACCTTGGCAAGACCTCATCTTTACAAGAAGACAAAAAAATGAACCAAGCTTGCTGGCGCAGGGCTTTCATTTGGACAATTTGAAAGGTCGCTATGGGAGGATCCCCAGTGCCCAGTTGGTGTAAGGCCACAGTGACCATAAGTGGTGCCCAGTGCTACAACCTGTGTTACAGAGTGGGACTCCAACTCAGAATATTAATACCAACCACAACCACCACCACAAACACAGGCCAGGCTCAGCCTGGCATCCTGGCCTTACGGAGGCCCAGGCAAGTGGACAGCAGGAGCCTGCTGGTTCAACACCACCCCGGGACATGGGGTAGAACCTTGTATCTGCCATCAAAAATAAATTCAAAGATTATCCAGGTGTGGTGGTGCAGGCTTGTGCTTCCAGCCACTCTGGGAATTGAGATGGGACAATCACTTGAGCCCAGCAGGTGGAGTCCATGGTGGCTGTGAGCATGCCCCTGCTCTTCGGTCTTACAAAGTGGGAATCCAACTCCAAATAATAATAATCATCCCTACCACCACCACCACCACCCCTACCACCCAGAGCGAGGAGTTACCCTCGGGGATGGGAGAGGAAAATACACTGACCAGCCCGTCATCTGTGGGAGATTTCTTTTTTGTTTGTTTGTTTGAGTTGGAGTCTCACTCTGTCACCCAGACTGGAGCGCAGTGGCCGCTCCCGGCCACCACAGCCTTGACCTGCTGGACTCCAGTGATCCTTCTGCCTCTGCTTTCCAAGTAGCCGGAATTACAGGCATGTGCTACCACGCCCGGCTGATTTTTTGATTTATTGTAGAGATGAGGTCTCGCTGCCCAGACAGGTCTTGAACCCATGGGCTCAGGCAATCCACTCACCTCAGCCTCCCAAAGACACGGGATTACAGGCTGAGCCACCAAGCCCGGCTTGTGGGTGATTTCAAAGGTGGTCACTGGGCACAACCATCCTGTGCCTTTGGCCAAGCGACCCAGGAGGTTTGCCTCCACCCTCTATATTTGTGCCCCACAGGAAAGATGTGTGTGAGCTCACAGAACAGATGGCTCCAAGCTGTGGTGCCCTCGGGCACAGAGCGATCAAGGTTGTTTGGCAATGCAGCAGCCAGCCCAGGTTCTGGTCGCCCTGTTTTCCACCTTTGGGTGTGGGAGGAGTCCTTCCTCTCCTGATCACACCATCGTCCCCTGCCCACACAGGCCTTTCCCTGGGGAGCCACGGACACCAGTCATGATGTACGT
This sequence comes from Carlito syrichta, assembly GCF_000164805.1. Taxonomy (NCBI): domain Eukaryota; kingdom Metazoa; phylum Chordata; class Mammalia; order Primates; family Tarsiidae; genus Carlito; species Carlito syrichta. The sequence continues at coordinate 3,133 of NW_007261481.1, forward strand.
GGGATGCGTCTTTTGTGGGCTGGAGTCTGTCTGCCAGGCTTGGGCCCAGGGGCACAATCATGGCTCCCAGGGCCTGGAACTGCAGGGCTCTGATGATCCTCCCGCCTTGACCCTGAGAATCCGGGACTCCATGAGCCATCACGCCTGACCTGATTTTGGGGACCTCTTGCTGAAATGAAGTCTGGTCATGTCACCCAGCCTGCTCTCCAAACCCTGGGATCAAGCAGCCTCCTGCCTCTGACTTCCAGGGTGCAGGGCTGACAGTCTTGAGCCATGGTGCCTGGCCTGCACTCGTAAATTTTTTTGGAGTGGACGATGCAA
>NW_007261481.1:3484-5634 GCF_000164805.1 Carlito syrichta
GGAGTGATGAGGTCTCGCTACGTGGCCCAGGCTTGTCTCAAACCTCGGGCTCCAGCCGTCCCCTGTCTCCTCTTTTCAAAGCCACAGCCCTATTTTCTGTCCATTGATGGTCTTTCGGAAACACTAGGGCAAGGCTGGGCCTCCTTCCCAAATAATCTCTGTCTGTTAATGATGAATCCAACTACATACACAAATGAATGCTCTCTTTTTTCCTTTTTTCCTTTTGTTCTTTGAGTCAGTCTCACTCCATTGCCCAGGATGGAGCACAGTGGCTCTTTCCCAACCACCACAGACTCAGTCCATGGGGCTCCGGGGAGATTTTCCCCAGCCTTCTGAGGGGCTGGAACTACAGACATGCGGTTCATTTCTAATGGAGGGTAGAGAGGAGGACTTGCCGAGGTTCCAGGGTGGGTCTTGGCCTGTGGGCTAGGGCTGGCCACTGGTCTTGGCCTCCCAAAATGCTGGGATGACAAGGCTGAGTCCCAAAGCCTGGCCTCGATCCTTCATCAAAAACGAACCAGAAGGCCTGGCATGGCAGTCCACGCCTGGAATTACAGTGCTCTGTGAGGACGAGGCGGGAGGTTGGCTGGGGAGCAGGAGCCCAAGGCCAGCCTGGGTCATGCAAGGAGACCCCATCTCCTCACCCATTCAAACATGGGGTCTGGGGTCAAGGTGCTGGTCGTCCTGTCCACTCCCGTGGCCTAGGTGGGATGATCGCCAGAGTTTGCAATTTGGAGACTGGCAGTGAACAACGGTCATGTCCCCGGGTCACAGCCTGGGCCACAGAACTAGACCCTGTCTGCAAAAACATCAGAATCGTACACAGACTCTCAGCTGCACATGGTGTGTTCACAGGGTGACTGGCTTTAAAGTCTAGAGAAATGGGATTGGGGTGAAGAAATGTCCCTGGTGAGGGATTTGTCCTGGCCCTTCTTGGTGGAAAGTCCTCATTGCCAAGTTGGATATTCAACATGCCCTGGGGAACATTTCTACCCTCGTAGAGGAGAGCTGGCAGGAAGCCGGCCAGGGAGCCTGGTGAACTCCCACACCAAAGCAGGATCAGACATTGGGGAGGGTTGAGGTTGGAGGGTGCCAAGCTTGGGAGACTTTTGTATGTGGGAGGTGGGGTGAGGGGAAAGGACTGAGGGAAGGTTTGCAGGAGTATGAATTTCTTTTTTACTTAGATTTTCTTTCTTTCTTTCTTTCTTTCTTTCTTTCTTTCTTTCTTTCTTTCTTTCTTTCTTTCTTTCTTTCTTTCTTTCTTTCTTTCTTTCTTTTCCTCTCTCTCTATTTTGTTCCCTCACTAGGTAGACCTTGCTGCTCTCAAAGTCACCAACTCGGGCCTTCCTCTTGACCTTGGTCTCCCAAACTGCTGCAGTCACAGGCTTTCCATTTTTTTTTTTTGAGTTGGAGTCTCACTCTGTCAACCAGACGAGTGCAGTGGTCGCTCCTGGCCACCGCAGCCTCGACATGTTTGGCTCCAGTGATCCTTCCATCTCAGCCTTCCGAGTAGCCGGAATTACAGGCACGTGCTACCACGCCCGGCTGATTTTTTGATTTATTGAAGAGATGAGGTCTCACTGCCCAGGTGGGTCTTGAACCCACGGGCTCAGGCAATCCACTCACCTCAGCCTCCCAAAGGTGCAGGATTACAGGCTGAGCCACCAAGCCTGGCTGGCTTTCCATTTTGTCAACATACTGGTCTTCCTTCCTGTTCTTGAACTCTGGGCCTGAGGCAATCCTCCCGCGGAGGTCTGCCCTCACCTCAGGTTTTCTGGGTTTTGCTTGGGGTCGAGGTTGGGGCTTGTTATGGTGTCCAGACTGGTATCAGGTCACTGTCCTCAGCCATCTTCCCATCTCGCCCTCCCTGAGTGCCAAGGAGACAAGCGTGAGTAAACCAGCCACCCCACCCTATGGCTTGAGATACACGCACTCCCATTCCCTGAGGGGCCCCCTGGAAGGAGTGATCAAGTACACCCTGGGGAATGGGGCATGCGGAGGGGTGGGCACTCTGGCAGAGACACACACCTTCCCCAGGAGCTCCCTCTTGGTGGGCTCTGAGGGTGACTCTGGCTGCTCACTCCGGGTTTCCAGGTCATCTGAAGGAAGTGGGCCTCGCAATTGGGCCCTGAGAGTTTTGTGAAGGCTGG
>NW_007261481.1:5654-19378 GCF_000164805.1 Carlito syrichta
CCTGGAATTACAGTGCTCTGTGAGCCCGAGGCGGAGGTTGGGCTGGGGAGCAGGAGCCCAAGGCCCAGCCTGGGTCATGCAAGGAGACCCCATCTCTTCACCCATTCAAACATGGGGTCTGGGGTCAAGGTCCTGGTCGTCCTGGCCACTCCCGAGGCCTAGGTGGGATGATCGCCAGAGTTTGCAATTTGGAGACTGGCAGTGAACAACGGTCATGTCCCCGGGTCACAGCCTGGGCCACAGAACTAGACCCTGTCTGCAAAAACATCAGAATCATACACAGCTGCACATGGTGTGTTCACAGGGTGACTGGCTTTAAAGTCTAGAGAAATGGGATTGGGGTGAAGAAATGTCCCTGGTGAGGGATTTGTCCTGGCCTTTCTTGGTGGAAAGTCCTCATTGCCAAGTTGGATATTCAACTGGCCTGGGGAACATTTCTACCCTCGTAGAGGAGAGCTGGCAGGAAGCCGGCCAGGGAGCCTGGTGAACTCCCACACCAAAGCGGGATCAGACATTGGGGAGGGTTGAGGCTGGAGGGTGCCAAGCTTGGGAGACTTTTGTATGTGGGGGGTGGGGTGAGGGGAAAGGACTGAGGGAAGGTTTGCAGGAGTATGAATTTCTTTTTTACTTAGATTTTCTTTCTTTCTTTCTTTCTTTTCCTCTCTCTCTATTTTGTTCCCTCACTAGGTAGACCTTGCTGCTCTCAAAGCCACCAACTCGGGCCTTCCTCTTGACCTTGGTCTCCCAAACTGCTGCAGTCACAGGCTTTCCATTTTTTTTTTTTTTTGAGTTGGAGTCTCACTCTGTCAACCAGACGAGTGCAGTGGTGGCTCCTGGCCACAGCCTCGACATGTTTGGCTCCAGTGATCCTTCCATCTCAGCCTTCCGAGTAGCCAGAATTACAGGCATGTGCTACCGCGCCTGGCTGATTTTTTGATTTATTGAAGAGATGAGGTCTCACTGCCCAGGTGGGTCTTGAACACATGGGCTCAGGCAATCCACTCACCTCAGCCTCCCAAAGGTGCAGGATTACAGGCTGAGCCACCAAGCCTGGCTGGCTTTCCATTTTGTCAACATACTGGTCTTCCTTCCTGGTCTTGAACTCTGGGCCTGAGGCAATCCTCCCACGGAGGTCTGCCCTCACCCCAGGTTTTCTGGGTTTTGCTTGGGGTCGAGGTTGGGGCTTGTTATGGTGTCCAGACTGGTATCAGGTCACTGTCTTCAGCCATCTTCCTGTCTCGCCTTCCCTGAGTGCCAAGGAGACAAGTGTGAGTAAACCAGCCACCCCACCCTATGGTTTGAGATACACGCACTCCCATTCCCTGAGGGGCCCCCTGGAAGGAGTGATCAAGTACACCCTGGGGAATGGGGCATGCGGAGGGGTGGGTGCTCTGGCAGAGACACACACCTTCCCCAGGAGCTCCCTCTTGGTGGGCTCTGAGGGTGACTCTGGCTGCTCACTCCGGGTTTCTAGGTCGTCTGAAGGGAGTGGGCCTCGCAATTGGGCCCTGAGAGTTTTGTGAAGACTGGGCATGGGGGCTGACACCTGTCACTCCGGTGCTATGGAAGGCCGAGGTGAGAGGATGTCCTGAGCTCCTGGGTTCGAGACCAGCCCAGGCACCTTCTTGAGACATCATCTCCATGAGAAACCAACAAAATGAGCCAAGTGTGGTGCTGCATTCCTGTCATTCTGGCCACTTGGGAGGCTGCAGTGGGAGGATCACCTGAGCCCATTGGATGGAGGCCACGGTGGTCAAGAATGGGTCACTGTGCTCTGGCATTGGTGACATATGGATCTCCAACTCATAATCATAGTACCAATCACCACCACCACAAACACAGGCCGGCCTCAGGAGCTCAGCCTGGCATACTGGCTGCTCAGAAGCAGAGGTAAGTGAGCTCCCTGAGCCTGCAGGTTTGAGACCAGCCTGGGGAACTGGGCAAGTACTCGTCTTGGCTACCAAAAATAAATCCAAAGATGAGACAGGCATGGTGGCGCAAGCCTGTTGTTCCAGTCACTAGGGGGACCGAGACAGGAGGATTGCCAGAGTTCAGCAGGTGGAGTCCACGTTGGCTGTGAGAATGCCCATGCACTCAGCCTGGGTGACAGAGTGGTATTCCGACTCCAAATAATAATAATCACCACCATTGCCACCACCACCAAGCCTGCCACCGAGCACAAGGAGTCACCTTCAGGAATGGGAGAGGAAAAGGCATTTTTCCCCCTGTCATTCATGGGAGGTTTCAAAGCTGGCCCCCCGGCATGTCCATCCCGTGACTTCGGCCATGCATCCCAGAATGCCTGCCACCACCCTCCACACTAGTGTCCCATTGCAAAGACGTGTGTGAACTCAAGGAACAGACAGCCACGAGTAAGGGCGACCCTTGGGCACAGAGCAATGAAGGCTGTACAGCAAGGCTGTGACCAACCCAGGTTCTGATCACCCAGTCTGCCACCTTTTGGGCCGGGGAGGGCCCCTTCCTCTCCAGATCACTCCATCATCTCACGCTTACCTGGCCCTTTACTTGGGGAGCTGTGGACACCCATCATGATGCACATGGGAGGCATCTTTTTTGACGCAGGAGTCTCCGTCACCCAAGATGTGGTGTGGCGGCATGATCATGGCTCATTTGGCCTCAACCTGCGGGACTCAGGCAGTCCTCCTGCCTCAACCCCTGAAAGGCTGGGGCTCTGGGGGCCATCACACCTGACTTGATTTCGAGACCTCTTGCCAAGATGAAGTCTGGCCACATCACCCGGGTAGGTCTCTGACCTCTGGGCTCAGCTGCATCCTGTCTCAGCATCCCAGGGCATGGTGCTGAAACCATGAGCCACGGTGTCTGGCCTCGTATGTTCTGTCAGTGGGGGTGATGCAATGGAAATGCCCCAGACAGAGGCCACTGCAACCCGTGTAGCCAGGACATGGGCACACCACGCACGGCTCCAGTGTTTGCATTCGGGGAAGTGACAAGTTCTCGCTATGTGGTCCAGGCTGGTCTTGCCATCCTGGGTTCTGGAGTTCCACCACCTTGGCCTCCCAAGCCAAAGTCTGATTGTCTGCCGATCTACTGTCTTTTGGGAACTCTAAGATAAAGCTTGGCTTTCTTTGCAAATGATCTTGGTCTGTTCATGATGATCCCAAATCCATAATCAACTGGATGCTTTTCTTTTTTTTCCTTCTTTCCTTATTTTCTTTGAATCAGATTCTCACTCTGTCGCCCAGGCTGGAGGGTGGTGGAAAATTCCCAGTAATAACAGTTTCGACCTGCTTTGTTCTGGCAAGCCTTTCCCTGGCCTTCTGAGGAGCTGGAATGACAGGGATGCACCACCATGCCCAGCTCATTTGGGATGGAGGGTAGAAATGAGTTCTCTCCAAGGAGCCCAGGTGAGTCCCAGCCCTCAGGCTTTGGCCAACTGCTGGCCTCAGTCTCTAAAAGCACTGGGATGATGAAGCTGAGCCGCCAAGCCTGGACTCAATCCTTCATCAAAAATGAACCAGAAGGGCTGGTGTGGCGTCCCACGCCTGGAATCCCAGTGCTCTCAGAAGCCGAGGCAGGAGGATGGCTGGAGACGGGAGCTGAAGGGCGACGTGGGTCATGCAGGAGACCCCGTCTCTGCACCCATCCAAAAAGGGGGCTTGGTTAGAGGTGTCCATCATCCCAGCCACTGTGGATTGCTGGAACCCATGATTTCGAGGTTGGCTGTCAATGATGGTCTAGTCCCCGGGACCCAGCCTGGGCCACAGAGCCTGATCCTGTCTCCAAAAACATCAGAAGCATACACAGATTCTCAACTGTGCGTGGTGTGTTCATAGGACTGGGGGAAAGAAATGTCCCCAGGTGAGAGATGTGTCCCACGTCTTTCTTGAAAGAAGTTCCTTTTTGCCGAGTTGGAGGACTGACCTGCCTGGGGCACATTTCTCACCTCGGAGAGGAGAGATGGCAGGAACCCGGCCAGGGAGCCATGGGAACTCCTGCACTAAAGTGGTGGCAGCCCTTGGATGGGGTTTGGGCTGGAAGGTGCCGAGCTTGTTGGACCCTCACATGTGAGGAAGGTGGGAAGAACTGAGGACAGAATGCTTGTAGGAGTATGGATTTCTTTCTTTCTTTCTTTCTTTCTTTCTTTCTTTCTTTCTTTCTTTCTTTCTTTCTTTCTTTCTTTCTTTCTTTCTTTCTTTTCTTTCTTTCGTCCTTCCTTCCTATTTTTCTTTCTTTTCCTTTATCACTAGGTTTTCCAGTCTGTTCGCAAACAGCCCAACTCAGGCCATCCTCTCAGCCCAGGCCTCCCAAACTGCTGGGATCACAGACTTGGCATTTGGTCAACATGCTGGTCTTCCAGGCTGGTTTTGAATCTGGGCTGGAGAGGATCCTCCCACTGAGGCCTGCCCTCAACCAAGGTTTTCTGTGTTTTGCTTGGGTTTGAGGTGGGTGCTTGCTATGGTGTCCATTCTGGTCTTGAGCTCCTGGGTTCTGGCCGTCTTCCCATCTCGGCCTCCCAGAGTGCTGATGAGATATGCATGAGTTACCCAGCTGATCCCACCCCCCTGAAGGTTTGAGAGTGTCGTCCTCCCTTTTCCAGAGGCATCCCCTGGGAAGAGCCAGCATGTCCACCATGGGTATTGAGGAGGGCGGAGGGGTGGGTGCCCTGTGGAAGACATGCACCTGTGCCAGGTGTTCCCCTGGGGAGGACTCCGCAAGTGATTCCAGCCAACCTCTCCAATGTCCTGGGTCATTGTACAGAGGAGCTCTCCCTTGGGACCCCAAGTGATGTTTGGAGGCCGGTCCCTGGGGCTCATGCCTGTAATTCCCATGCTCTGGGAGGCCGAGGCGAGAGGATGGCCTGAGTCTCCATGTTTGAGACCAGCCCGGGGACCTTGGCGAGATCTTGTCACTAAAAGAAGCCAAAAAAATGAGCTGAGCATGGGGGCTTACGTTTTTCATTCCGGACACTTGGGGTTCAATGTGGGAGCATTGTCTGAGCCAGGTAGGTAGAATCCGTGGTGGCCGCGTGCATGCCCCTGTAAAAACAAAATAGGCGACAGAGCAGGATTCCAATAACAAATAAGAATAATCACCATCACCACGACCACCACCACCCCTGCCATCAAGCACAAGGTTTCACCCTCAGGGATGGGGGAGGAAAAGTCACTTTCCGGCCTGTCTTTCATGGGAGCTTTCAAAGGTGGCCACCAGGCTTCTCTGTCCTGTGCCTTTGGCCATGCAGCCAAGAAGCTCTCCATACACCCTCCACACTCATGCCCCATGGCAAAGACAGCTGTGAGTTCGTGGAACAGACTGACCAGACATAGGATGGTGATGAGGCACAAAGTGATCCATGCGATCCAGCAACACCATGGCCTGCCCATGTTCTGGTCACCCTGTCTGCCACTTCAGGCAGGGGGAGGGCCCCTTCCTCTCCACACTCGAACCCTATAGCAAAGACATGGGTGAGGTCATGGAATACAGTGCCCTGAGTTACGGCAGTCATTTGGCATAGAGAGATCATGGAGGCCCAACAACACTGCAGCCAGCCCAGGTTCTGGTCACCCAGTGTGCCTCCTTTGGGCAGTGGGAGGGCCCTTTCTCTCCCAAGCATTCCATTATTCCACACCCAAGTGGACATTTCCCTGGGGAGCCATAGATACCCTTTGTGATACACTATGGAGGCGTCTTTTTTGTTGCTGTAGTCTCTATTGGACACACTGGGACACCACAGCATGATTGTTGCTTCCTTTGCCTCGACCTGTGGGGATCAGGCAGTCCTCCCTCTTTGACCGCTGAGAAGCCTTGACTCCAGGGACCACCATGACTGACTCAATTTTGGGGCCCTCTTGCCGAGGTGAGGTCTGGCCACATCACCTGGGCTGTTCTCTGACCCTGGATCTCATGTAGCCTCTCACCATGGCCTCCCAGAGCCTGGGGCTGATGAGTGTGAGCCACGGTACCCAGCCTGGAATTGCATGTGCTGCTTAGCAGGGGCAATACAATGGCATGCCCTGGGACAGAGGCCACTGTATTCCGTGTAGCCGGGACCACGGGTGCCACAATGTGTGACTCAAAGGTTTGCATTCTAGGGAGCAACAAGGTCTCGCTCCATGGCCCAGGTTGGTCTCGAACTCCCGGACTCCAGAGTTCCCCCACCTCGGCCTCCTAAAGCCACAACTTGATTGTCTGCCATGCCACCATCTTTTGGGTACTCTACACCCAGGCTGACCTCCTTTCCTAATGATCTCTGTCTGTTCACAATGATCCCAAATCCATACATAAATGAATGCTCTTCTTTTCTTTCTTTTTTTTGAGTCAGAGTCTCACTCCATCACCCAGGCAGGAGGGTGGTGGCTAGCTCCCGGCCACGGCAGGCTTGGCCTGCCAGGATCCAGTGAGCCTATCCCCTCTAGCCTTCCTAGGAGATGGAATGACAGGCGTGCACCATCACGTCTAGATCATTTGTGATGGAGGGTACAGATGAATCCTTGCTGAGTTGCCCTGGCACCCCTCAAACCCACGGGCTCAGGCTGGCCACTGGCCTCGACCTCCCAATGTGCTGGGATGATGAGGCTGAGACTCCAAGCCCGGCCTCCCTCCTTCATTGAAAATGAACCAGAAGCCAGGCATGGCGTCCCATACCTGGAATCCCAGTACTAATGGACAAAGATACATGAGGATGTCTGGAGCCCAGTAGCCCAAGGCCAGTCTGGGCCACACAGGGAGACCCCATATGCTTACACATCCAAACAGGGTTTCTGGGGTCATGGTGCCCATCATCTTGGCCACTCGGTAGGCTGAGGTGGGAGGATCACTGAAGCTCGCAATTTTGAGACTGGTGGTGAATGATGGCCATGTCCCCGTGCCCCAGCCTGGGTCACAGAGCCAGACCCTCTCTCCAAAAACATCAGAATCATACACAGATTCTCAACTGCACGTGGTGTGTTCAAGGGTGACTGGGTTTAGAACCAGGAAAATGGGATTGGGGGAAAAACTGTCCTCGGGTGAGGGATGTGACCCGGGCCTTTCTTGGTAGAAGGTCCTAGTTGCTGTGTCAGAGTGTCGGCCTGCCTGGGACTCTTTTCTCACCTTGGAGAGGAGAGCCGTCACAAACACAGCCAGGGAGTCTCAGGAACTCCCACACCAAAGCAGGATCAGTCATTGAGCATGGTTGGAGCTGGAAGGTACTGAGCTTGGGGGACCCTCACATGTGGGGGAGGAGTGGAGAAAGGACTGAGGACAGAAGGTTTGCAGGAGAATGGATTTCTTTCTTTCATTCTTACCTTGTTTCTTTCCTTCTTTCTTTATTTTCTTTCCTCTCTAGGTTGCCCAGGCTGCTCTCAAACCATCCAACTCGGGCCATCCACTTGACCTGGGCCTCCAAAACTGATGCAATCCGTGTTTTCATTTGGCCTACATCCTGGTCTTCCTGTCTGGTCTTGAACTCTAGGCCAGAGGCACTCCTTCCGCCGAGGCCGGCCCTCACCCAACATTTTCTGGATTTTGCTTGGGGTCGAGGTGGGGACTTGCTGTGGTTTCCAAACTGGTCGTGAGCTAACAGGCTCTGACCATCTTCCCATTTCAGCCTCCCTGAGTGCCGAAGAGACATGCATGAGTCATCTGGCCATCCCCACCTCCCAAAGGTTTGAGAGTCACCCCTCCCTTTCCCCAAGGCAGGGCCTGCAGGAAAGAACTAGTCCACTCTAGAGAATGAGATGGGCAGAGGGATGGGTGCCCTAGTGGACACACGCCCCTGTGACAGGCACCACCCTGGGGAGGGCTCAGCAGTAGACTCCGGCAGACCTCTCAGTGATTCTGGGTCATCAGAAGGGAGCGGGCCTCGAGGTGGTGCTCCAAAAGGAGGGTGGAGGCCAGGAAAGGGGGCTCATGCCTGTCTTCCCAGCACTCTGGGAGGCCGAGATGAGAGGATTGCCTGAGCCCCTGGGTTCGAGACCAAACCAGCTCATGGAAAAGACGGCCCTGAGCTAAGGCGGTTGTTGGTAACAGAGCAATCTAGGCAGTCCAGCAATGCCACTGCCAGTCCAGGTTCCTGTCGCCCTGCATGCCACCTTTGGTTGGGGGTAGAGCCCCTACCTCTCCATTTTCCCTCGCCCACACAGACCTTTCCCTGGTGTGCTGTGAACACCCATTGGGGCGCTTCCGGAATACATCATTTTTGTTGCCAGACTCTCCGACAGTTGTTCTGGTTTACGGCGGCATGATCATGGTTCCAAAGGCCTCAACCTGTGGGCCTCAGGTGGTCCTCCCCTGTCCTGGTTGTTAATTTATGGTCAGATTCCCCAGGCATCAATAAGTTAAGAAACCAGTTATCTCGTTATTTGCCATTCTGGTAAGATAAGAGGGACTATCAGTTGCCATAGCTTTTATACGGGAGTTTAAACAACCCAAAATATCAAGGAAGCATTCTGTTTTTTTAGTAAACTAAAATGTATTGGTGGAGAACTAGAACAACCTGAAAAAGAAAAATTTTGATTAATAACAGTTTTGAGCTGTAATGAAAACAAGTGCGGCCTCCTAATAAATAAGAATGATTGGTAAAAACAGTAATATTCTCAGCATCCCATGTAACAGGCTGGAACACTTGAGGGTTTGGGATATAAGCCCAGTAGGATATTTTCGAATAAACACAACCCTCATGGCATGATATAATTGCCAGCATACCAACAAAAACAATAGAGGGAGTGAGGTGAGATAAGTGTTTTGAGAATGAACCAGATCCTCGGCATTGTGGGTGAGTGCCTTGATACACCCACGTGTGGGCAGTCGGCACTGTCTAGTCACAACAGCTCACTGGTAATGTCTGGGTTGAGGATTGGGAGATGACGAATGATGTGATGTCTTTGGTCCATTTGGTGGAGGTGGAAGCAGTTGTTGAATGGTGAGATGTTTTAGCTTTGGGACCAACACCTTCTCTTCATCATCTGCATCCAACTCAGAATGATTGCGTTATTTATGTGTACTCTGTACCTAGATGGGGGTGGGGGACTGGAAATGTCTAATTAGACGATCCTGCACCCAAACAGGTTAGGATAAGTCCTGAGGAAAAACACAAATATATCCTCTCCCACATCTTAAAAGGACATGGTCCCTTTCAATTGACCTGTAAGAAGATATTTCCATTTTACCATTGGTTTAACACTATTCTCAGGACTCCAATGTCTTATCCTAGCTGAATATAGTTGAGAGTTCAAATTGAGATGATTAATTACAAACATAGAATGATTTATGATATGATGGTGATAACTATATCTAAATTCCCCTTCCTGCAATTTAATTAAAATATTATTTAACGTCTGATGGTCTCTGCATCATACCTTGATCTTGATGATTATACGGACTTCATGTAGAATGAGAGGTGCCAAACTGGGTACAAAACGACTGAAAAGCTTTTGATGCATAAGAAGAGCATTATCAGTTTTTAATTTTCCAGGAATACCCAGCTGTAAAAAGCAAAATAATAATTGTTGAACTACTTCTTTATAGGCGTTCCCAGTTAAAAATGTATCCACTGTCACATATAGAAATGATAATTTTCCAAAACTTTGGAAATGGATAACATCTATTTGCCATAAAACATTAGGTTTTAATCTGCAGGGTTAACTCCTGAGGGGAGAGGGTTATTAGAAGTAGGACATGATGTAATTTTTTTTATGATTTGTCCAGCCGTTTCTCTTGGAATGTGAAATTGGTGCCTTAAAGCTGCAGCGTTCTCATGATAAATTTTATGGGATTGCTGAGCTTGATTGACTAAACAATCTACGAGGGGAGCACATGACTGATTTGTCAAGGCATCTTCTAATTGATTATGTTGATGTAGAGGTCCAGAGAGTCCTGAATGAAATCTAACATGACCAATGTAAAATGGTTCCTTTCTAACAAATATTAGTTGCTGTAATTGGATAAGTAAATCAGGAATAGTTGTCTTATTAACAGTGGCTGTTTAATATGAGGAAAGAGTCATCTTATATAACAGGAATCAGTATAGAAAGACAATTTTTTCCTCTTAATTCAAGATGGTCACAAATCACAATCCCTCCACCCTGGCGCCACTTGCTGGAGGTGTTTCGGCACCAAGAGGCAAATTTAAATTTACTGGATATTTTTCTTCATGATACCTAGCTGCTTCTTCTTTCAAGTTTTCCTTGTCCTCAGGGGGTAGAGGAACATCATCAACAGGTGCAGTGTCTAACATTGCCTGGGAAAGAACAGGAGTTAGTAAGGGAGTTCTTTCACCTGGTTCCTCTTTTACTTTAATGGGCATTTTATCAACCTTTTGTTGTGAATCTAAGACATCTCTAATTATATTCCATAATGCAAAAGTATCTACAGGCACTTGTTCCAGACTGTGGAGAGTGTAATACACTTTCAATTTTTCCTCAACCTTTGTCCATTTTTCTAAATTAATTATGCCTTCTTCAGTGAACCAGTGGCACTATTCTTGCACAAAATGTAGAAAACAAGATAAACGTGTAGAGGAATCTCTAATTACTGTTTTAGAAAGCATATGCATCAAAATACTTATAAAAAATTTTCTTTCTTTAGATTAACTCTGGCCCATGATCATATCATGGCTCTAAAAGTGCAAACACTTCCTAGCACTGCCTTCTCTAGAGAGGGGTCTGCAGTACCCTAGGTAAGGTTCTATCCGTACTGATTAATGTAAGACTTACCTTTCAGGTTCTTGTTTGGGTGCCACTTGCTGGAATCCAGCTCCAGCAGGTCAGGATTCCCTGAAGGAGGAATGTCATTGGCGTAGGTGAAAACTTGGACACTGACTCTGTTGTTATGTAATACAGATGCTGATTTATTTTTCTTTTCAGTTCTTTTTATACTTTTAGTTACATACAGTTTGGCCTTCAAACCCACATGTATTTATTTTGTTTTGATAATTGTTCTAACCGGGATGAAATATTGTCTATCTTCCCTCAAATTTGTTGCAATGTATCCACTATTAGAATGTATTTTTCAAAATGGGTTTTCTGTAACTTTTAACCCTTAGCATCTTAACTTTTGACAACTTAGTGTCTAACATTATTTCCTAATATTTTATTTTTTCTAAATACCATTACAAACTCTTTTATACTATTTTAGCCTGTCTATAATAATCTACTATAAAAAGCACAAAGTTTGTGCATACTGCAAATTATAGGGCCATTCATCTATTTTCTTTCATAAATGGCCACACCTAATATTAGAACAACAACATTATTCATTATGTAAAAATTACCTATATAACACTTCACTTTTAGCAAAATGAAAACAACATCCCCAAAGCTCCTAATTAGCAACCAACTTAAAAAACTAAAACTAATAAGCCTATTATGATGCCAAAGATGATGTTTATAATTTGCTTCTATAGTCCTCTGACAGGGATAAGGAGAGCTGTGACGCACATTCAACCCAAGTCTTCCAGGGTTAGGAGAGTGCAAACTGCAGTTTTTTTTTTTGGGGTTTTGTTTTTTGTTTTGGTTTTGGTTTTGGTTTTTTCTTGAGTTGGAGTCTCACTCTGTCGCCCAGACTGGAGTGCGGTGGCCGCTCCTGGCCACCACAGCCTTGACCTGCTGGCCTCTGGTGATCCTTCCATTCAGCCTTCCAAGTAGCCAGAATTACAGGCACACGCTACCACGCCCAGCTAATTTTCTGATTTTATTGTAGAGATGAGGTCTCACCTGCCCAGGCAGGTCTCGAACCCACAGGCTCAGGCAATCCGCTCACCTCAGCCTCCCAAAGGCATGGGATTACAGGCTGAGCCACCGATCCTGGCTGCAAACTGCAGTTTTTAATCATTGTTGCTGGTACAAGCACCAAATGTGTGGGGACAGAGAAACTCAAGTGCAGGGTCATATCTCAACAGACAAAATTCCATTTCACTAATTACTTGTTTCTACTAGTAGATTCTCTTAATGGACTATTTTTTTGCATCTCCCATCTCTCCAGATACTGAGGTCAAATATAACAAGATGAGTAGAAGAAACAGGGCCGATAGCTGCCCACAGTTGCCCTGCAACCTGGGGTCTTCAGCCTTCTAGAACCTGTCGACATGAAGGTCTCTGAGGCTAGCTTCTGACACCAGGTATCGGAAGGGAGCGGGCCTTGCAGTGGTGCCCTGAGAGGGGTTTGGAGGTCAGTTGTGGGGGCTCACGCCTGTTATCCCTGTGCACTCAGTGAACGAGGCGAGAGGATAGGCTGAGCCCCCAAGTTCGAGATCCACCTGGGTACCTGGGTGAGACATTTTCTCTACAAGGAGCAAAAAAAATGAGCCGAGCGAGGTGGTACTCCCTTGTTGTTCTGGCCACTTGTGAAAGCCAAGGTGGGAGGATCGCTGGAGCCCAGCCAGAGGAGATCACAGTGGCCGTGAATGGCCCCTGAGCTCCAGCCTGAGTGACAGAGCAGGACTCCCACTCTTAATAATAATACCAGCCGGGCTCGGTGGCTCAGCCTGTAATCCCGCGCCTTTGGGAGGCTGAGGTGAGTGAATTGCCTGAGCCCACGGGTTCGAGACCCGCCTGGGCAGCGAGACCTCATCTCTACAATAAATCAAAAAATCAGCTGGGCATGGTAGCGTATGCCTGTAATTCCGGCTACTTGGAAGGCTGAGGTGGAAGGATCGCCGGAGCCCAGCAGGTCGAGGCTGCGGTGGCCGGAAGCGGCCACTGCACTCCAGTCTGGGCGACCAAGTGAGACTCCAACTCAAAAATAATAATAATAATAATAATAATACCAACCTCTACCACCAACACAAACACAGGCCAGGCTCAGGTGACCAACCTGACATCCCAGCCCTTCTGAGGCCCAGGCAAGTGGACGGCTTGAGTCTGCGGGGTCGACACCAGTACAGGACATGGAATGAGATGTTGTCTTGGCCATCAAAAATAATCCAATATTAGCTGGGCTTGGTGGCTCAGCCATGTGGTTCCAGCCACTCAGGTGGCTGATGTGGGAGGAATGCCAGAGCCCATCATGTGGAGTCCACATAGACTGTGAGCATGCCCCTGTGCTCCAGCCTGAGCGACAGAGCAGGATTCTGATTCCCAATAATAATAATCACCACCACTGTGTCGGAGGCCACTAAATCCTGTGTAGCTGGGACCATGGGCGGCACCATGCATGACTCGAGTGTTTGCATTCTGGAAAGCATTAGGTTTGCTACGTGACTCAGACTGGTCTTGAACTTCCGGCCTCCAGCGGTTCCTTGCCTCAGACAGCCCGATTGTCTGCCGATCCACCGTCTTTCGGGAACCCTAGGACCAAGTCTGAGACCTCCTTCCCCAATGATGTCTCTGTTCACGATGAACTCAACCCCATACACAAATGGATGCTCTTCTTTTCTTTCATTTTATTTTATTTTTTTTGAGTCGAAATATCACTCTTTCACCCATGCTGGAGTGTGGTGACTCGCTCCTGGCCAGTGCAACATCGGCCCACCAGTCTCTGGCGAGCTGTACCACACAGGGCTTCCAATAAGCCAAAATGACAGACGTGCACCAACACACCCGGTTCACTTGTAATGGAGGGTGTAGAGACAAGTTCTCACAGAGTTACCCGGGCTCATCTCATACCCACGGGCTCTGGCTAGCTGCTGGCATCGGTCTTCCAAAGTGCTGGGATGACAAAGTTGAGCCCCCGAGCCTAGCCTCCATCCTTCGTCGAAAACAAACCAGAAGATCAGGCTTGGCAGCCCACGGCTGGAATTCCAGTGTTCTGGAAGTTCGAATACG